>NC_135986.1:24083745-24138232 GCF_053455715.1 Rhinoraja longicauda | reverse complement strand
GTGTCCTTTGATGTTCTTCCCCCTCCCTCACGGTGTCGTCGTCCCCCATGCCGGGTCCTCCTTTATTTATTGTTCTTCACGGCAGTCCCCTCAAACGGGGTCCCCATTGTCTTTAGTTTAGTTTAGTTTGGAGATACAGCGCGGAAACAGGCCCTTCGGCCCACCGGGTCCGCGCCGACCAGCGATCCCCGCACACTAACACTATCCTACACACACACTGGGGACAATTTTACATTTATACCAAGCCAATTAACCTACAAACCCGCACGTCTTTGGAGTGTGGGAGGAAACCGAAGATCTCGGAGAAAACCCACGCAGGTCACGGGGAGTACGTACAAACTCCGTACAGACGGCGCCCGTGGTCGGGATTGAACCCGGGTCCTCTGGCGCTGCATTCGCTGTAAAGCAGCAACTCTACCGCTGCGCCACCGTGCCGCCCCGTTCTTCTTCCCCCTCCCGCGCGGCTAAACTGAACATTTCTCCGCTCTTGAGTGTGTGCCTTGTCTGCCCCTCCTGCAGTGTCTAACCGTCTCTCTCTCTCCCTCTCTCTCTCTCTCCCTCTCCCTCTCCCCTCTCCCTCTCCCTCTCCCTCTCCCTCTCCCTCTCTCTCCCTCTCCCTCTCCCTCTCCCTCTCCCTCTCCCTCTCCCTCTCCCTCTCCCTCTCCCTCTCCCTCTCCCTCTCCTCCCTCTCCCTCTCCCTCTCCCTCTCCCTCTCCCTCTCCTCTCCCTCTCCCTCTCTCCCTCTCCTCTCCCTCTCCCTCTCCCTCTCCCTCTCCCTCTCCCTCTCCCTCTCCCTCTCCCTCTCCCTCTCCCTCTCCCTCTCCCTCTCCCTCTCCCTCTCCCTCTCCCTCTCCCTCTCCCTCTCCCTCTCCCTCTCCCTCTCCCTCTCCCTCTCCCTCTCTCCCTCTCTCTCCCTCTCCCTCTCTCCCTCTCTCTCCCTCTCCCTCCCCCTCTCCCTCTCTCTCCCCCTCTCCCCCCTCTCACACTCTCTCCCTCTCTCCCTCTCCCTCTCCCCCTCTCTCCCCCTCTCCCTCTCCCTCTCTCCCCCTCTCCCTCTCTCCCTCCTCTCCCTCTCTCCCTCTCTCTCTCCCGGGCAGCCCGAGGGGCCGAATCCCCCAGCTGGTCGTCATGCATGACTACCAGCATGCAGCTGGCCAAGGAGTGTTTGAAGGAGCCGGCGGAGGAGCCGGAGGAACCCACCCAGCCCCTGGAGGGGCTCGAGATGTTCGCCCAGACCATCGAGACGGGTAAGTACGGTCAGGTCACTCGGCCACGGGACTGGAGGGGTGGAGGAAGGAACTGCAGACGCCGAAGACAGACACAAAACGCTGGAGTAACTCAGCGGGACAGGGCTGGGTAACTCAGCAGGACAGCGACTGGGCTTGTATGCACTGGAATTTAGAAGGATGAGAGGGGATCTTATCGAAATATAGCAAATTTGCAGATGACACAAAGCTTGGTGGCAGTGTGAACATGGTATTGGAGGTAGGGTACTGACATGGATAGAAAATTGGTTGACAGACAGAAAGCAAAGAGTGGGGATAAATGGGTCCCTTTCAGAATGTCAGGCAGTAACTAGTGGGGTACCGCAAGGCTCGGTGCTGGGACCGCAGCTATTTACAATATACATTAATGACTTGGATGAAGGGATTAAAGTGCCATTAGCAAATTTGCAGATGATACAAAGCTGGGTGGCAGTGTGAACCGTGAGGAAGATGCTATGAGGCTGCAGGGTGACTTGGACAGGTTGTGTGAGTGGGCGGATGCATGGCAGATGCAGTTTAATGTGGATAAGTGTGAGGTTATCCAATTTGGTGGTAAGCATAGGAAGGCAGAGTATTACCTGAATGGTGTCAAGTTAGGAAAAGGGGACGTACAACGAGATCTGGGTGTCCTAGTGCATCAGTCACTGAAAGGAAGCATGCAGGTACAGCAGGCAGTGAAGAAAGCCAATGGAATGTTGGCCTTCATAACAAGAGGAGTTGAGTATAGGAGCAAAGAGGTCCTTCTGCAGTTGTACAGGGCCCTAGTGAGACCGCACCTGGAGTACTGTGTGCAGTTGTACAGGGCCCTAGTGAGACCGCACCTGGAGTACTGTGTGCAGTTGTACAGGGCCCTAGTGAGACCGCACCTGGAGTACTGTGTGCAGTTTGGTCTCCAAATTTGAGGAAGGATATTCTTGCTATTGAGGGCGTGCAGCGTAGGTTTACTAGGTTAATTCCCGGAATGGTGGGACTGTCGTATGTTGAAAGACTGGAGCGACTAGGCTTGTATACACTGGAATTTAGAAGGATGAGAGGAGATCTTATCGAAACATATAAGATTATTAAGGGGTTGGACACGTTAGAGGCAGGAAACATGTTCCCAATGTTGGGGGAGTCCAGAATCAGGGGCCACACAGTTTAAGAATAAGGGGTCGGCCATTTAGAACGGATATGAGGAAACCCTTTTTCAGTCAGAGAGTTGTGAATCTGTGGAATTCTCTGCCTCAGAAGGCAGTGGAGGCCAATTCTCTGAATGCATTCAAGAGAGAGTTAGATGGAGCTCTTAAGAATAGCGGAGTCAGGGGGTATGGGGAGAAGGCAGGAACGGGGTACTGATTGAGAATGATCAACTGTGATCACATTGAATGGCGGTGCTGGCTCGAAAGGCCTCCTCCTGCACCTATTGTCTATTGTCTATTGTAGTTGAGGCTGGGATTATCCCAACGTTTAAGAAACTGTTGGACAGGTACATGGATAGGGCAGGTTTGAGGGATATGGACCAAGCGTGGGCAGGTGGGACTAGTGTAGCTGGGACATGTTGGCCGGTGTGGGCGAGTTAGGCCACAGGGCCTGTTTCCACGCTGTATCACTCTATGAGTCTAACCACCAAGGGTCTCGACCCCCTGAAACTTCAACCGTTCCTTCTCTCCGGAGATGCTTGCCTGTCCCGCTGAGCTACTTTTGTGTCGCTCTTCGGTGGTACCTTCTTCGGGTGAAAGTGGTGAACGCAACTCAGCGAGTTTTGACTTTGGCCCGACAGTGCTGAGGAGGATAAAGGTGACGTTCCTGGACACCATCGTGCGGGTGGAGCACACGGCAGACGGCTCCAGTGATGCCGTGGCCCTGGAGGTGCACGTCAAAAGGTAAGTGGCAGCGACCTTCTGGTACACCCGATAACGGTAAACTACTAGACCAAGTGGAACCGTGGGGTCCAAACCCCTCCAGCACCCTCTCCCCCCCGCTCCCCCCCTCTCCCCCCCACCCCCCCCCCCACTCCCCTCCCCCATTTTTCTATTTAAACGTTTCTGCAAGTCTCTGCCGACTAAAATGGCGTCATGACGTACTACGGTTTTTAGGGGCCTATCTTGTTCCTCTAGTATAAGAAAATAACAATAGACAATAGGTGCAGGAGGAGGCCATTCGGCCCTTCGAGCCAGCACCGCCATTCAATGTGATCATGGCTGATCATTCTCAATCAGTACCCCGTTCCTGCCTTCTCCCCATACCCCCTGACTCCGCTATCCCTAAAAGCTCTATCTAGCTCTCTCTTGAATGCATTCAGAGAATCGGCCTCCACTGCCTTCTGAGGCAGAGAATTCCACAGATTCACAACTCTCTGACTGAAAAAGTTTTTCCTCATCTCCGTTCTAAATGGCCTACCCCTTATTCTTAAACTGTGTGGCCCCTGGTTCTGGACTCCCCCAACATTGGGAACATGTTTCCTGCCTCTAACGTGTCCAACCCCTTAATAATCTTATACGTTTCTTAGAACTGCAGATGCTGGTACAAATCGAAGGTATTTATTTCACAAAATGCTGGAGTAACTCAGCAGGTCAGGCAGCATCTCAGGAAAGAAGGAATGGGCGACTTTTTTTTATTTTTTAGAGATACAGCGCGGAAACAGGCCCTTCGGCCCACCGGGTCCGTGCCGCCCAGCGATCCCCGCACATTAACACTATCCTACACCCACTAGGGACAATTTTTATATTTGCCCAGTCAATTAACCTACAAACCTGTACGTCTTTGGAGTGTGGGAGGAAACCGAAGATCTCGGAGAAAACCCACGCAGGTCACGGGGAGAACGTACAGACGGCGCCCGTAGTCAGGATCGAACCTGAGTCTCCGGCGCTGCATTCGCTGTAAAGCAGGAACTCTACCGCCGCGCCACCGAGCCGCCCTGGTTCAGTCTGAAGAAGGGTTTCTACCCGAAACGTCGCCCATTCCTTCTCTCCTGGAATGCTGCCTGACCTGCTGAGTTACTCCAGCATTTTGTGAATAAATACTTTCGATTTGTTCCTCTAGTATCTCTGGTTCTCATTGCCCCCTGTCTCCCTGTGTTCTTCTCCCCCCCCCCCGCAGGTTGGATTACTGTGATGAGGCGGTGAAGGACTCGGTCGGCAGCTCGAGGAAGGAGCCCATTCCCATTGACATCCACCAACCCCCTGCCTTCGTGCACAAGGTGCTGCAGCTGTCTGGGGTGCTCCTACACTACGAGGATGTCCCGGAGCAGCGTCTCGACCCCCCAGCGCCACAGGTAAGGACCCCAATACCCCAGGAACGAGTTGTACGGGGGCCCTGGTCAGACCGCGTCTGGGGTACCGTGTGCGCAGTTTTGCTCTCCTAATTTGAGGAAGGACATCCTTGCTATTGAGGGAGTGCAGCGTAGGCTCACCAGGTTCATCCGTCTGAAGAAGGGTCTCGACCCGAAACGTCACCCATTCCTTCTCTCCTGAGATGCTGCCTGTCCCGCTGAGTAACTCCAGCGTTTTGTGATATCTTCGATTTGTACCAGCATCTGCAGTTATTTTCCTGCACAGGTTAATCCCCGGGATGGCGGGACTGTCACACGGGGAGATATTGGAAAGACTGGGCTTGTATTCTCTGGAGTTTAGAAGGATGAGAGGGGATCTTATTGAAACATATAAGATTATTAAGGGGTTGGACACGTTAGAGGCAGGAAACATGCTATTGAGGGCGTGCAGCGTAGGTTTACTAGGTTAATTCCCGGATTGGCGGGACTGTCATATGTTCAAAGACTGGAGCGACTAGGCTTGTATACACTGGAATTTAGAAGGATGAGAGGGGATCTTATCGAAACATATAAGATTATTAAGGGGTTGGACACGTTAGAGGCAGGAAACATGTTCCCAATGTTGGGGGAGTCCAGAACAAGGGGCCACAGTTTAAGAATAAGGGTTCGGCCATTTACAACGGAGATGAGGAAAAACTTTTTCAGTCAGAGAGTTGTGAATCTGTGGAATTCTCTGCCTCAGAAGGCAGTGGAGGCCGATTCTCTGAATGCATTCAAGAGAGAGCTAGATAGAGCTCTTAAGGATAGCGGAGTCAAGGGGTATGGGGAGAGGGCAGGAACGGGGTACTGATTGAGAATGATCAGCCATGATCGCATTGAATGGCGGTGCGTACAGGCTCGAAGGGCCGAGTGGCCTACTCCTGCACCTATTGTCAATTGTCTATAATGTTGGGCGAGTCCAGAATCAGGGGCCACACACAGTCTAAGAATAAAGGGGAGGCCATTTAAAACTGAGGTGAGAAAAAAACGTTTTCACCCAGAGAGTTGTGGATTTGTGGAATTCTCTGCCACGGAAAGCTGGAGTAACTCAGCAGGACAGGGAGCATCCCTGGAGAGAAGGAATGGGTGACGTTTCGTGTCGAGACCCTTCCTCAGGCTGAAAGTCACGGGAAAGGGAAATGAGATAAGGACGACAATGCAGTAATTTACAGAAGAAAGGATGAAAGATGTGAAAAGAGGGTTCACTTGCACCTCCTCCAACACCATCTACCATATCCGCTGTTCCAGGTGTGGACTACATCGGCAAGACCAAGCGCAGGCTCGGCGATCGTTTCGCTGAACACTTGCACTCAGTCCGCCTGAACCTACCCGATCTCCCGGTTGGCAAACACTTCAACTCCCACTCCCGCACTGACCTTTCCGTCCTGGGCCTCCTCCACTGTCAGAGTGAGGCCCAGCGCAAATTGGAGGAACAGCACCTCATATTTCGCTTGGGCAGCTTTACACCCCAGCGGTATGAACATCGACTTCTCCAACTTCAAGTAACCCATCGCTTTCCCTCTCTCTCTATCCCTCCCTCTTTCCAGTTCTCTGACCAGTCTGACCGTTACCGACTACATTTTATGTCTGTTTGCTCTGTTGTCACCTTCTCCCAGCTAACAACGATCTATTCTACATTTTCCTTAATGTCATAATGAATAGGAGTAGAATTAGGCCATTCGGCCCATCAAGTCTACTCCACCATTCAATCATGGCTGCTCTATCTCTCCCTCCTAACCCCATTCTCCTGCCTTCTCCCCATAACCGCTGACACCCGCACTAATCAAGAATCTATCTATCTCTGCCTTAAAAATATCCACTGACTTGTGGCCTCCACAGCCGTCTGTGGCAAAGAATCCCACAGATTCACCACCCTCTGATTCCTCATCTCCTTCCAAAAAGAACGTCCTTTAATTCTTGTGAACTGTTTATGTATGTGCTGTTATGTTTGTGTGCCATTGTCTGTTCGTTTCTTAGTACCTGAACTGATGTACAGCCCTTTGGTCAACGTGGGTTGTTTTTAAATGTGCTGGACAAATAAAATTGACTTGACTTGACAATAGACAATAGACAATCTGACTGAAGAAATTCCTTCTCATCTCCTTCCTAAAAGAACGTTCTTTAATTCTTACCTCCTTCCCATTTGTCCTGTTTTCACACCTTGCACTTCCTTATCTCCGTATCTCCCTCTCCCCGGACTCTCAGTCTGAAGGAGGGTCTCGACCCCGAAACATCACCCATTCCTTCTCTCCGGAGATGCTCCCGTCCCGCCGAGCTACTCCGGTGTTTTTGTGTCGGCATCTTCCTCGCAAAAAAAAAATTGACAAATGAATAAGTCTATTGGCCAAGTATGTAGACAATAGACAATAGGTGCAGGAGGAGGCCATTCGGCCCTTCGAGCCAGTACGCACCGCCATTCAATGTGATCATGGCTGATCATTCTCAATCAGTACCCCGTTCCTGCCTTCTCCCCATACCCCCTGACTCCGCTATCCTCAAGAGCTCTATCCAGCTCTCTCTTGAATGCATTCAGAGAATTGGCCTCCACTGCCTTCTGAGGCAGAGAATTCCACAGATTCACAACTCTCTGACTGAAAAAGTTTTTCCTCATCTCAGTTCTAAATGGCCGACCCCTTATTCTTAAACTGTGGCCCCTGGTTCTGGACTCCCCCAACATTGGGAACATGTTTCCTGCCTCTAACGTGTCCAACCCTTTAATAATCTTATACGTTTCGATAAGATCCCCTCTCATCCTTCTAAATTCCAGTGTATACAAGCCTAGTCGCTCCAGTCTTTCAACATACGACAGTCCCGCCATTCCGGGAATTAACCTGGTGAACCTACGCTGCACGCCCTCAATAGCAAGAATATACATACACGGAATGTGCCTTGGTGCTCTGCTCGCAAGTAACAACACGAACGTACAGTAAACAATTAAGAATAAAGCATAAAACATTAAACACATTAAGAATACAACGTTACGGTCTAAACATGTGAGTGAAAATAAACCAGAGCAAAAAGAGACTACAGACTTTTGGTTGTTGAGATAGAGATACTAGTTGTGGAAAAAAAGCTGTTTTTATGTCTGGCTGTGGCATCTTTGACAGTCCGGAGTCGCCTTCCAGAGGGAAGTGCTTCAAAGAGTTTGTGGCCAGGGTGAGAGCCAAGGCAAGTCAAGTCAATTTTATTTGTGCAGCACATTTAAAAACAACCCACGTTGACCAAAGTGCTGTACATCAGTTCAGGTACTAAGAAACGAACATACAATGGCACACAAAACATAACAGCACATACATAAACAGTTCACAGCGCCCCCCTCAGAGGGCCTCAAATGCTAGGGAGTAGAAATAGGTTTTGAGCCTGGACTTAAAGGAGTCGATGGAGGGGGCAGTTCTGATGGGGAGAGGGATGCTGTTCCACAGTCTAGGGGTCAGAGACGATCTTGTCCGCTGGCTTCCTGGCCCTTGCAGTGTACAGTTTGTCGATGGGGGAAGGTTGCAGCCCAACAACCTTCTCAGCCGATCGAACGATCCGTTGCAGTCACCGGATGTCGTGCTTGGTGGCTGAGCCAAACCAGACCATGATGGAGAAGGTGAGGACGGACTCAATGATGGCAGTATAAAACTGGACCATCATTGCCTGTGGCAGACTGTGTTTCCTCAGCTGCCGCTGGAAGTACATCCTCTTTTGGGCCTTTTTGACTGCGGAGTCGATGGCTGACCTGTCTCTCCCTCTCAACCCCATTCTCCTGCCTTCTCCCCTTAAACCACTGACACCCGCACTAATCAAGAATCTATCTATCTCTGCCTTAAAAACATCCACTGACTTGGCCTCCACTGCGGCAAAGAATTCCACAGATTCACCACCCTCTGACTAAAGAAATTCCTCCTCATCTCCTTCCTAAAAGAACGTCCTTTAATTCTTGTGAACTGTTTATGTACGTGCTGTTGTGTTTTGTGTGCCATTGTATGTTCGTTCCTTAGTACCTGAACTGATGTACAGCACTTTGGTCAACGTGGGTTGTTTTTAAATGTGCTGTACAAATATAATTGACTAGACAATAGGTGCAGGAGGAGACCATTCGGCCCTTTGAGCCAGCACCGCCATTCAATGTGATAATGGCTGATCATTCTCAATCAGTACCCCGTTCCTGCCTTCTCCCCATACCCCCTGACTCCTCTATCCTTAAGAGCTCTATCTAACTCTCTCTTGAATGCATTCAGAGACTTGGCCTCCACTGCCTTCTGAGGCAGAGAATTCCACAGATTCACAACTCTGACCGAAAAAGTTTTTCCTCATCTCCGTTCTAAATGGCCGACCCCTTATTCTTAAACTGTGTGGCCCCTGGTTCTGGACTCCCCCACAAAAAGCTGGAGTAACTCAGCAGGACAGGCAAGCAGCATCTTTAGTCAGAGGGTGGTGAATAATAGACGGTAGACAATAGGTGCAGGAGGAGGCCATTCGGCCCTTCGAGCTTGTACGCACCGCCATTCACTGTGATCATGGCTGATCATTCTCAATCAGTACCCCGTTCCTGCCTTCTCCCCATACCCCCTGACTCCGCTATCCTTAAGAGCTCTATCTAGCTCTCTCTTGACTTATCTCCATCCCCTTTGTCCCGTTTTCCGCACCGTACACTTCCCTTATCTCCGTATCTCCCTCTTCCCCGGCCTGAAGGGGGGTCCAGACCCCAAAACGTCACCCGTTCCTTCTCTCCGGAGACGCCGCCCGTCCCGCCCTGCCCCGCTTGTGTTTTTGTGTCGGTATCTTCCGCGCGAGTAAGAAAGTAACGCCGGCGAAAGGGGGGACTGAACCGGTGATCTCTCGGCAGGAGGAGGAGGAGGAGGAGGAGGGCGCAGGCTGTGGCGACGAGTCGGACCGCGGGCCCGGGACGAGCGGCGGGACTGCGGCGGGCCGACCGGGCGCGGTGCCGCCACACCTGGTACAGATCGGCAACTGCACGGGCTGCCTGGAGATGACCGTGAAACTCAAGCAGAATGACGCTCTGCCTGGACCCAAGGTAACTCTGGTTCAGGTTAAGTTCCACCAGGTTCATCCCCAGCGGCAAGAATAAGGAGGCAGATTACTACCTCAATGGTGTCAGATTAGCAAAGGGGAAGTGCAACGAGACCTGGGTGTCCTTGCCGAGCTTGCCTTTGGTTTCGCCGAGACCTGGGTGTCCTTGTACACCAGTCACTGAAAGTAAGCGTGCAGGTACAGCAGGCAGTGAAGAAAGCTAATGGCATGTTGGCCTTCATAACAAGAGGATTTGAGTTTAGGAGCAAAGAGGTCCTTCTGCAGACGCTGGTACAAGTCGAAGGTATTTATTTCACAAAATGCTGGAGTAACAATAGACAATAGGGTGCATTCGGCCCTTCGAGCCTGTACGCACCTCCATTCAATGTGATCATGGCTGTTCATTCTCAATCAGTACCCCGTTCCTGCCTTCTCCCCATACCCCCTGACTCCGCTATCCTTAAGAGCTCTATCTAACTCTCTCTCGAATGCATTCAGAGAATTGGCCTCCACTGCCTTCTGAGGCAGAGAATTCCACAGATTCACAACTCTCTGACTGAAAAAGTTTTTCCTCGTCTCCGTTCTAAATGGCCGACCCCTTATTCTTAAACTTTGGCCCCTGTAACTCAGCGGGTGAGGCAGCATCTTGGAAGAGAGGGAATGGGTGACGTTTCGGGCCGAGACCCTTCTTCAGACTGATGTCGGGGGGGGCGGGACAAAGGAAGGATATAGTTGGAGACGGGAAGATAGAGGGAGAACTGGGAAGGGGGAGGGGAAGAGAGGGACAGAGGAACTATCTAAAGTTGGAGAAGTCGATGTTCATACTGCTGGGCTGCAAGCTGCCCAGGCGAAATATGGGGTGCTGTTCCTCCAATTTCCGGTGGGCCTCACTATGGCACTGGAGGAGGCCCATGACAGAAAGGTCAGACTGGGAGTGGGAGGGGGAGTTGAAGTGCTCAGCCACCGGGAGATCAGGTTGGTTAAGGCGGACTGAGCGAAGGTGTTGAGCGAAACGATAGCCTGCGTTTGGTTTCGCCGAGACCTGGGTGTCCTTGTACACCAGTCACTGAAAGTAAGCGTGCAGGTAGAGCAGGCAGTGAAGAAAGCTAATGGCATGTTGGCCTTCATAACGAGAGGATTTGAGTTTAGGAGCAAAGAGGTCCTTCTGCAGTTGTACAGGGCAAAGTGTAGGGATTAACGGGTCCCTGTCAGAATGGCAGGTAGTGGCGAGTGGAGTGTCGCAAGGCCCGGTGCTGGGGCCGCAACTATTTACAATATATATTCATGATTTAGATGATGGGATTAAAAGTAACACTAGCAAGTTTGTAGATTACGCAAAGCTGGATGGCAGTGTGAACTGCGAAGAGGATGTTAGGAGGTTGCAGGGTGACTTGGACAGGTTGAGTGAGTGGGCAGATGCGTGGCAGATGCAGTATAATAATGTGATAAATGTGAGGTTTTCCACTTTGGCCGCAAGATCAAGGAGGCAGATTATTATCTCAATGGTGTCTGATTAGCCAAAGGGAAGTGCAACGAGACCTGGGTGTCCTTGTACACCAGTCACTGAAAGTAAGCATGCAGGTGCAGCAGGCAGTGAAGAAAGCCAATGGCATGTTGGCCTTCATAACGAGAGGATTTGCATATAGGAGTAAAGAGGTCCTACTGCAGTTGTACAGGGCCCTGGTGAGACCGCCCCGGAGTGCAGTTTTGGTCTCCTAATTTGAGAAAGGACGTCCTTGCTATTGAGGCAGTGCAGCGTAGGTTCACCAGGTTAATCCCCGGGATGGTGGGACTGTCATATGAGGAAAGATTGGAAAGACTGGGCTTGTATTCACTGGAATTTAGAAGGATGAGAGGGGATCTTATAGAAACATGTAAAATTCTGAATGGATTGGACAGGCTAGATGCAGGAAAAATGTTCCCAATGTTGGGGGAGTCCAGAACCAGGGGGCACACAGTCTAAGAATAAAGGGGAGGTCATTTAAAACTGAGATGAGGAAAAACGTTTTCACCCCGAGAGTTGTGGATCTGTGGAATTCTCTGCCACAGAAGGCAGTGGAGGCCAGATCACTGGATGAATTTAAAAGCGAGTTAGATAGAGCTCTAGGGGCTAGCGAAATCAAGGGATATGGGGAGAAGGCAGGCACGGGTTACTGATTGTGGATGATCAGCCATGATCACAATGAATGGCGGTGCTGGCTCGAAGGGCCAAATGGCCTCCTCCTGCACCTATTGTCTATGTTTCTAAGGTAGACACAAAATGCTGGAGTAACTCAGCGGGACAGGCAGTATCTCTGGAGGGAAGGAATGGGAATGGGTCGAGACCCTTCTTCAGTCTGGACCTGAAACGTCACCCGTTCCTTCTCTCCAGAAATGCTGCCTGTCCCGCTGAGTTACTCCAGCATTTTGTGTCTATCTTCGATTTTAACCAGCATCTGCAGTTCTTTCCTACACATTTTTAGATTTTGTTTTAGATTTAGAGAGCCTTCGGCCCACCGAGTCCGCGCCGCCCAGCGATCCTCGCACATTAACACTATCCTACACACACTAGGGACAATTTTTACATTTGCCCAGTCAATTAACCTACAAACCTGTACGTCTTTGGAGTGTGGGAGGAAACCGAAGATCTCGGAGAAAACCCACGCAGGTCACGGGGGGAACGTACAAACTCCGTACAGACGGCGCACGTAGTCAGGATCGAACCTGAGTCTCCGGCTCTGCATTCGCTGTAAGGCAGCAACTCTACCGCTGCGCCACCGTGACGCCCTTTTGTCCGGTCCACTGCGAAATCTCCTCGAGGTTTGTCTACTTTGAAGAGGTTCTCCTCCTCTCTCCGATGAGAGTTTAACAACATCCTCTCTCACTGCTCTCCCTCTGCGATTCCTACAGCACCACGTCTTAACACACACCCGCCACCACAGCCACGCCTGGCTTAGTTTAGTTTAGAGATACAGCGCGGAAACAGGCCCTTCAGCCCACTGGGTCCACGCCGACCAGCGATCCCCGCACACTAACACTATCCTACACACACACTTGGGACAATTTTACACTTACACCAAGCCAATTAAACCTGCACGTCTTTGGAGTGTGGGAGGAAACTGGAACTCCCGGAGAAAACCCACACAGGTCACGGGGAGTAAGTACAAACTCCGTACAGACAAGCACCCGCAGTCGGGAACGTACCCGGGTCTCCGGCGCTGCATTCGCTGTTTGCAAAGATACTAGAGGAGCAAGATGAACCACTCCGTTGAAATCGCCTATACTGAAGTGTAGTACGCAAAGGAGCGGAACGTCCACCATTTTAGTAGGCAATAGACAATCGACAATAGACAATAGGTGCAGGAGGAGGCCATTCAGCCCTTCGAGCCAGCACCGCCATTCAATGCGATCATGGCTGATCACTCTCAATCAGTACCCCGTTCCTGCCTTCTCCCCATACCCCCTCACTCCGCTATTCTTAAGAGCTCTATCCAGCTCTCTCTTGAAAGCATCCAACGAACTGGCCTCCACTGCCTTCTGAGGCAGAGAATTCCACACCTTCACCACTCTCTGACTGAAAAAGTTCTTCCTCATCTCCGTTCTAAATGGCCTACCCCTTATTCTTAAACTGTGGCCCCTTGTTCTGGACTCCCCCAACATTGGGAACATGTTTCCTGCCTCTAATGTGTCCAATCCCCTAATTATCTTATATGTTTCAATAAGATCCCCCCTCATCCTTCTAAATTCCAGTGTATACAAGCCCAATCGCTCCAGCCTTTCAACATACGACAGTCCCGCCATTCCGGGAATCAACCTAGTGAACCTACGCTGCACGCCCTCAACAGCAAGAATAACGGCAAACCCCGCCGTTCGCTCTGCCTCTCGCAGTGTAATCAGTGTTATGGGGGGAACAGTATGTGTGATGATGATACCATTAAAATGCAGAATATATCTCACCTATCAACTCACAGGTTTTTGTTATTTTTCTTTTAAAATGTTTCTGCAAGTTTCTGCCTACTAAAATGGCCGCCGTGACGTACCACGGTTTTTACGGTCGAGTGGTCTGTCTTGCTCCTCTGGTATCTTTGGCAGTAAGGCAGCAGGTCTACCCGCTGCGCCACCATGCAGCAGCTCTACCCGCTGCACCACCGCAAAGCGACTGGCACAGTCCACCTCGCGTGGATGTGTACAGTGAAGGGATACGGAGTAACGCAAGAATTGGTGATGGGTGTAGGTGGGCAAAGTGCACACTCAGCGCCCACAAAGCGCCCCCCGTGCATCCTGAACACCTCCTAATTCCGTGAAAACCTTTAGAGATACAGCTGTGGAGGTCTGAAGAACAGGTTCTCGACCCGAAACGTCACCCATTCCTTCTCTCCAGAGATGCTGTCCGACCCTCTGAGTTACTCCAGCATTTTGTGTCCGTCCATCTCAGTACTAGGTCCGAAGATAGACACAAAAAGAATGGCGGGACTGTCGTATGTTGAAAGACTGGAGCGACTAGGCTTGTATACACTGGAATGTAGAAGGATGAGAGGGGATCTTATCGAAACGTATAAGATTATTAAGGGGTTGGACGCGTTTGAGGCAGGAAACATGTTCCCAATGTTGGGGGAGTCCAGAACTGGGGGCCACAGTTTAAGAATAAGGGGTAGGCGATGAGCATTTGTCAACACTGGGCCTGTACTCGCTGGAGTGAGGGGGGGACCTCATTGAAACGTACAGAATAGTGAGCGGCCTGGATAGAGTGGATGTGGAGAGGATGTTCCCACTGGTGGGAGAGTCTAGGACCAGAGGGCACAGCCTCAGAATGAAGGGATGATCCTTTAGGAAGGAGATGAGAAGGAATTTCTTGAGTCAGAGGGTGGTGACTTTGGAATCCATTGCCACAGACGGCTGTGGAGGCCACAAGTCAGCGGATATTTTTAAGACAGAGATAGATAGATTGTTGATCAGTGCGGGTGTCAGGTTATGGGGGGAAGGCAGGAGAATTGGGTTAGGAGGGAGAGATAGATCAGCCGTGATTGAATGGCAGAGTAGACATGATGGGCCGAATGGCCAATTCTGCTCCTATCACTTATAACTTTAGAAGGTGCAGAGACCCTGCATTTGGAAAAAATAAGGTTTGCCTTAATCGACAAACCTGAGTTATTTTTAAAAATATGGTCTCCATTTATTGAATTTTTAGAAAAGTAAATGGGCTTGGCACAGGACTAAAATAAAAAAATAAATTTAAATAAAAAGTTGAAACTTGAGTTGGGGGTTGGATGTACAGCTGTGGTTTTGGTCTCCCGGATCTACTCCCGTTAATTTTTATTGTTAGATCTTTTTTTCTTTTTTTTTAACCCTCTTACTCTCTCTCTCCCTAAGTTTATAGTTTTATATTTTTATTTTTATTTTCTCTCTTCAAAAATTTAAAAATTGAAGCTATGTAAGAACTTTGTAACAAATGTGTTTTTTCTTATTTCGATTTGTACATATGCTTTTCAAAAAAAAAGAAGGTGCTGGACCTTTTAGTTTAGAGATACAGGGCGGAAAGAGGCCCTTCGGCCCACCGGGTCCGTGCCGCCCAGCGATCCCCGCACACTGACACCATGCAATTTAACCTACGAGCCTGTACGTCTTTGGAGTGTGGGAGGAAACCGAAGATCTCGGAGAAAATCCATGCAGAGAACGTGCAAACTCCGTACAGACGGCGCCTGTGGTCGGGATGGAACCCGGGTCTCCGGCGCTGCATTTGCTGTAAGGCGGCAACTCTACCGCCGCGCCACCGTGCCCCGGCCTTTGTTTGATGTGTTCTGACTTGCCTTCCTTCCAGCTGGAGGTTGATGGGAAAATGGGGTCGCTGCACTTGTTCCTCACCCCCCACCAGATCTCCAGCCTCGTCGATTTTCTCAGCACCATTAACCTCTCGGGTAAGTGGCTCTGTTTTCCTGCATCTACCTTTCAAAAGAACACCAACGCCGCATGGAAATCTCGTTGTGTAAAAGCAGTCCATGGAAGTGCCATAAAATCCCACAGACCTCTAAATCTGTGGTGGCGCGGCGGTAGAGTTGTTGCCTCGTGGCGCCGGAGACCCGGGTTCCATCCCGACTACGGGCGCCGTCTGTACGGAGTTTGTACGTTCTCCCCGTGACCTGTGTGGGTTTTCTCCGAGATCTTCGGTTTCCTCCCACACTCCAAAGACGTGCAGGTTTTTAGGTTAATTGACTGGGTAAATGTAAAAATTGTCCCTAGTGTGTGTAGGATAGTGTAAGTGTGCGGGGATCGCTGGGCGGCACGGACTCGGTGGGCCGAAGGGCCTGTTTCTGCGCTGTATCTCTAAATCTTAAAAAAATCTTTTAAAAATCTAAAATTGGCTTCGGTAAATTGTCCCTAGTGTGTAGGATAGAACTAGATCGCTGGTCAGTGTGCCGACTTGATGGGCTGAAGGGCCTGTTTCCATGCTGTATCTCCTGAGCTAAACTAAACTAAACTAAACTGCACAGCGGTAGAGTTGCCGCCTTACAGCGAAATGCAGCACCAGGGACCCGGGTTCCATCCCGACCACGGGCGCCGTCTGTACGGAGTTTGTACGTTCTCCCCGTGACCCGCGTGGGTTTTCTCCGGGCGCTCCGGTTTCCTCCCACACTCCAAAGACGTGCAGGTTTGTAGGTTAATTGGCTTGGTGTGTGTGTGTGTAAATTGTCCCTAGTGTGTATCGGGCAGGTTTGATGTGTGGGGATCGCTGGGCGGTGCGGACCCGGTGGGCCGAAGGGCCTGTTTCCACTCTGCATCCCTAAGCTAAACTAAAGTACGATACAGCGCACTTGCAGAACCTTTGTCCCACCGAGACCGCCCCCAGTCAGCGATCCCCGCACACTGGCACTATCCCACACACACTAGGGACAATTAAAATGTTTTACCCAGCCAATTAACCTACAGACCTGCACGTCTTTGGAGTGCGGGAGGAAACCGGAGCACCCGGAGAAAACCCACGCGGGTCACGGGGGAGAACGTGCAAACTCCGTGCAGACAGCGCCCGTAGTCAGGATCGAACCCGCGAGGCAGCAACTCTACCGCTGCATCACCGTGCCGCCCTCTGCCTCCATCCAGCGCCATTGTGCCTCTCTCTGCCCCTCTTGCCACTCTCTGCCCCTCTGTGCTGCCCTCTGCTCTAAACCACCCTGCCCCTCTGTGCCACCCTCTGCTCCAAGCCACCCTGCTCCTCTGTGACACTCTCTGCTCTAAACCACCCTGCCCCTCTTGCCACCCTCTCCTCTGTGCCACCCTCTGCCCCACTGTGCCGCCCTCTGCTCCAAGCCACCCTGGGTCTCTGTGCCAGCCTCTGCCCCTCTGTGCCGCCCTCTGCTCCAAGCCACCCTGGGTCTCTGTGCCAGCCTCTGCCCCTTTGTGCCACCATCTGCTCCTCTTGCCACCCTCTGCTCTAAAACATCCTGCCCCTCGGTGCCACCCTCTGCCCCTCTTGACACCCTCTGCCTGTCTGTGCCACCCTCTGCTCCAAGCCACCCTGCCCCACTTGACACCCTCTGCCCCTCTGTGACACCCTCTGCCCGTCTGTGCCACCCTCTGCTCCAAGCCACCCTGCCCCACTTGACACCCTCTGCTCTGAACCACCCTGCCCCTTTGTGCCACCCTCTGCCCCTCTTGTCACCCTCTGCTCTAAACCACCCTGGGTCCCTGTGACACCCTCTGCCCCTCTTGACACCCTCTGCCCCTCTGTGACACCCTCAGCTCTAAACCACCCTGCCCCTCTTGCCACCCTCTGCCTGTCTGTGCCACTCTCTGCTCTAAGCCACCCTGGGTCTCTGCCACTCTCTGCCCATCTTGCCACCTTCTCCCCTTCTGTGCCACCCTCTGCTCCAAGCCACCCTGCCCCTCGGTGCCACCCTCCTGCGCCATGGTGTCACCCTCTGCCCTAAACCACCCTGGGTCTCTGTGACACTGCCCTAAACCACCCTGCCCCTCGGTGCCACCTTCCTGCACCATGGTGCCACCCTCTGTGCTGCCCTCTGCTCCAAGCCACCCTGGGTCTCTGTGCCAGCCTCTGCCCCTTTGTGCCACCTTCTGCTCCTCTTGCCACCCTCTGCTCTAAAACATCCTCTGCCCCTCGGTGCCACCCTCTGCCCCGCTTGACACCCTCTGCCCCTCTGTGACACCCTCTGCCCGTCTGTGCCACCCTCTGCTCCAAGCCACCCTGCCCCACTTGACACCCTCTGCTCTAAACCACCCTGCCCCTTTGTGCCACCCTCTGCCCCTCTTGCCACTCTCTGCTCTAAACCACCCTGGGTATCGGTGCCACCCTCTGCCCCTTTGTGCCTCCCTCCCGCGCCGTCGTGCCGTCCCTCCCGCCCGCCCTGCCGTGCCGCCCACACGCTCTCCGTCTCTGGGAACTCTCGCGGTCACGTGCGGACGGGTGTTAGCGCCACTCACTGTCTCTCCCCCCCCCTCTTCCTCCGGCAGAGGTGAGCGGGCTGAAGGAGACGCTGAGCAAGAGCCGGCCCCTGGACCCTGAGGACTTCAAACTGATTGAGCAGGACCTGAACAAGCAGCTGCACTCGGGTCACAGCCTGGCGCGCACCAAGGCTGAGGAGCTGGACTCCCTCGTCCCCCCCGACAGCACAGGTGAGGAGGAGGGGCCGCTGGGGACCGACCGAGTGGACACATGGGATATGCAGGGAATGGATCGATACGGATCACATGCAGGCAGAGGAGATTAGTTTAACGGGGCATCATGTTTGGCATGGAGGTAGGGGACAATAGACAATAGACAACAGACAACAGACAATAGACAACAGACAACAGACAACAGACAACAGACAATAGACAACAGACAGCAGACAATAGACAACAGACAATAGACAACAGACAACAGACAGCAGACAATAGACAATAGACAACAGACAACAGACAACAGACAACAGACAACAGACAATAGACAACAGACAACAGACAACAGACAACAGACAACAGACAACAGACAGCAGACAAACGACAATAGACAATAGACAACAGACAACAGACAATAGGTGCAGGAGGAGGCCATTCGGCCCTTCGAGCCAGCACCGCCATTCAATGTGATCATGGCCGATCATCCACAATCAGTACCCCGTTCCTGCCCTCTCCCCATACCCCCTGACTCCGCTATCCTTAAGAGCTCTATCTAGCTCTCTCTGGAATGCATTCAGAGAATTGGCCTCCACTGCCTTCTGAGGCAGAGAATTCCACAGATTCACAACTCTCTGACTGAAAACGTTTTTCCTCATCTCAGTTCTAAATGGCCGACCCCTTATTCTTAAACTGTGTGGCCCCTGTAACTCAGCAGGTCAGGCAGACAGAAAGCCTGACAGACAGAAAGCAAAGAGTGAAGATAAATGGGTCCCTTTCAGAATGGCAGGCAGTGACTAGTGGGGTACCGCAAGGCTCGGTGCTGGGACTGCAGCTATTTACAATATACATCAATGTCTTGGATGAAGGGATTAAAAGTACCATTAGCAGATGATACAAAGCTGGGTGGCAGTGTGAGCTGTGAGGAAGATGCTATGAGGTTGCAGGGCGACTTGGACAGGTTGTGTGAGTGGGCGGATGCATGGCAGATGCAGTATAATGTGGATAAATGTGAGGTTATCCACTTTGGTGGCAAGAACAGGAAGGCAGATTATTATCTCAATGGAGTCAGATTAGGTAAAGGGAAGTGCAACGAGACCTGGGTGTCCTTGTACACCAGTCACTGAAAGTAAGCATGCAGGTACAGCAGGCAGTGAAGAAAGCTAATGGCATGTTGGCCTTCATTGCGAGAGGATTTGAGTATCGGAGTAAAGAGGTTCTACTGCAGTTGTACAGGGCCCTGGTGAGACCGCGCCTGGAGTACAGTGTGCAGTTTTGGTCTCCTAATTTGAGGAAGGACATCCTTGCTATTGAGGCAGTGCAGCGTAGGTTCACCAGGTTAATCCCCGGGATGGCGGGACTGTCGTATGAGGAAAGATTGGAAAGACTGGGCTTGTATTCACTGGAGTTTAGAAGGATGAGAGGGGATCTTATAGAAACATATAAAATTATAAAAGGACTGGACAAGCTAGATGCAGGAAAGATGTTCCCAATGTTGGGGGAGTCCAGAACCAGGGGCCACACACAGTTTAAGAATAACGGGGAGGCTATTTAAAACTGAGGTGAGAAAAAACCTTTCCACCCAGAGAGTTGTGAATGTGTGGAATTCTCTGCCACAGAGGGCAGTGGAGGCCGATTCACTGGATGGATTTAAAAGAGAGTTAGATAGAGCTCTAGGGGTTAGCGGAGTCAGGGGGTATGGGGAGAAGGCAGGCACGGGGTACTGATTGAGAATGATCAGCCGTGATCACATTGAATGGCGGTGCTGGCTCGAAGGGCTGAATGGCCTCTTCCTGCACCTATTGTCTATGGACCCCGATTGGGTAATGGGTCGGGGGGGGGGGGGGGGGAGTGGGTTGCTGAGTCTTCCCGCCAAATCCCATCGCCGATCCCGTGGCACCTCACTGTCGGACGTACCACTGGCTCGAAGGGCCGAATGGCCTCCTCCAGCACCTATTGTTTATGTTTCTATGAAACTGGAGAAAACCCACACAGGTCACAGGGTGAAGGTGCAAACTCAATAGTCAATTTATTTGTCACACACGCATAAATGAGCAGTGAAACGGTACGGACAGCGCTCGTGGTGGGGATCGAACCTGGTTCCCGGGCGCTGTGAGGCGGCAAGTGTCCTCCTGTCATGGTTCTGTCTCTCTGTTTCCCTCGCCAGGTCCCTCCGATATGTTCTTCTCCATGGCCCCTATGACCAGCAGCGCCACCTCTGTGCTGTCGGGCAGCGAGCTCTCCGATGTGGACCTGGACGGATCGATGTGCAGTGACCACAGTGGATCATCACTGCAGCACCCGCCAGTGGGCACAGGGGTGAGCTAACCGCAGGGGGGGGGGGAGAGGGGGGGGAGTGGGAGGGGAAGGGGGGAGTGGGAGGGAGAGAGAGAGGGGGGGAGAGGGAGGGAGGGAGGGGGGAGAGAGGGAGGGAGGGAGGGGGGAGAGAGGGAGGGGGGGAGAGGGAGGTGGAGAGAAAGGGGGGAGGAAGTGGGAGGAGAGAGGGGGACAAGGAGAGAAATGGGGGAAGATGGAGGGGGAGCGAGAGAGGGGGGGAAGGGAGGGGGGGAGAAGGGGGGGAGAGGGGGAAAAGGGGATGGGAGAGATAGGGGGGAGAGAGGGGTGGGGAAGATGGGGGAAAGAGGGAGAGGGGAGAGAAAGGGGGGAGAGAGAGGGGGGGAAAGAGAGGGGGGTGGAAAGAGGTGGTTGAAAGAGGGGTGGGGAAAGAGGGGGAGGAAAGAGGGGGGAAAGAGGAGGGGGAAGAGGGGATGAGGGAAAAGAGGGGGTGAGGGAAAAGAGGGGGTGGGGGGGAAGATGGGAGCGGGGCGGAAAGAAGGGAGTGGGGGAAAAGAAGGGAGTGGGGGGGAAAGAAGGGAGTGGGGGGGAAAGAAGGGAGTGGGGGGGAAGAAGGGAGTGGGGGGGAAGAAGCGAGTGGGGGGGAAGAGAACATCAACTCTACCGCTGCGCCACCGAGCCGCCCTTTGTATGATAAATTTACCCCTCAGATTCATATTAAAAAAATTTCCCCTTCACCTTAAACCTATATCCTCTGGTCCTCGATTCCCCTACTCTGGGCAAGAGACTCTGTGCGTCTACCCGATCTATTCCTCTCATGGTTTTATTGGGCGCAGTGGGTAGAGTTGCTGCCTTGCAGCGCCGGAGACCCGGGTTCCATCCCGACTACGCGCGCCGTCTGTACGGAGTTTGTACGTTCTCCCCGTGACCTGCGTGGGTTCTCTCCGAGATCTTCAGTTTCCTCCCACACTCCAAAGATGTGCAGGTTTGTAAGTAAATTGGCTTGGTGTAAGTGTGAATTGTCCCTAGGGTAGCGTTAGTGCGCGGGGATCGCTGGTCGGCGCGGACTCGGTGGGCCGAAGGGCCTGTTTCCGCGCTGTATCTCTAAACTAAACTAAAACCTCTATAAGATCACCCCTCATCCTCCTGCGCTCCAAGGAATAGAGTAGGAAAAAAACTGCAGATGCTGGTTTAAATCGAATGGTGTGTGTGTGTGTTTATATATATATATATATATACCGAACCTCAGCATCATTATCCATGTCCCAGATAGACACAAAAAGCTGGAGTAACTCAGCGGGTCAGGCAGCATCTCTGGAGAGAAGGAATGGGTGATGTTTCGGGTCGAGACCCTTCTTCAGATAGAATGTAGTTCGGGAGGGGGTAGAGAGTGGAGAGGAGGGGAGGGGAGAGGGAAGAAGAGGTGGGGAGGAGGAGGTAGAGAGTGGAGCGGGGAGGGGAGGGGGAGAGGTGGGGAGGGGGAGGGGGAGAGGTGGGGAGGAGGAGGTAGAGAGTGGAGCGGGGAGGAGAGGGGGAGAGGTGGGGAGGGGAGGGGGAGAGGTGGGGAGGGGAGGGGGAGAGGTGGGGAGGGGAGGGAGAGAGGTGGGGAGGGGAGGGGGAGAGGTGGGGAGGGGAGGGGGAGAGTGGAGCGGGGAGGGGAGGGGGAGAGGTGGGGAGGGGAGGGGGAGAGGTGGGGAGGGGAGGGGGAGAGGTGGGGAGGAGGAGGTAGAGAGTGGAGCGGGGAGGAGAGGGGGAGAGGTGGGGAGGGGAGGGGGAGAGGTGGGGAGGGGAGGGGGAGAGGTGGGGAGGGGAGGGGGAGAGGAGGGGAGGGGGAGAGGTGGGGAGGGGAGGGGGAGAGTGGAGCGGGGAGGGGAGGGGGAGAGGTGGGGAGGGGAGGGGGAGAGGTGGGGAGGGGAGGGGGAGAGGTGGGGAGGGGAGGGGGAGAGTGGAGCGGGGAGGGGAGAGGTGGGGTGGGGAGGGGGAGATGGGGGGTGGAGGTGGAGAGGGGAGAGGTGGGGAGGGGAGGGGGAGAGGTGGGGAGGGGAGGGGGAGAGTGGAGCGGGGAGGGGAGGGGGAGAGGTGGGGAGGGGAGGGGGAGAGGTGGGGAGGGGAGGGGGAGAGTGGAGCGGGGAGGGGAGGGGGAGAGGTGGGGAGGGGAGGGGGAGAGGTGGGGAGGGGAGGGGGAGAGGTGGGGAGGGGAGGGGGGGGGTGGAGGTGGAGAGGGGAGAGGTGGGGTGGGGAGGGGAGGGGGAGGTGGGGGGTGGAGGTGGAGAGGGGAGGGGAGGGGAGGGGAGGGGAGAGGTGGGGGGTGGAGGTGGAGAGGGGAGAGGTGGGGAGGGGAGGGGGAGGTGGGGGGTGGAGGTGGGGAGAGGTGGGGAGGGGAGGGGGAGGTGGGGGGTGGAGGTGGGGAGAGGTGGGGAGGGGAGGGGGGGTGGAGGTGGAGAGGGGAGAGGTGGGGAGGTGGGGGGTGGAGGTGGAGAGGGGAGAGGTGGGGAGGGGAGGTGGGGGGTGGAGGTGGAGAGGGGAGAGGTGGGGTGGGGAGGGGAGGGGGAGGTGGGGGGTGGAGGTGGAGAGGGGAGAGGTGGGGTGGGGAGGGGAGGGGAGGGGGAGGGGGGGGTGGAGGTGGACAGGGGAGAGGTGGGGAGGTGGGGGGTGGAGGTGGAGAGGGGAGAGGTGGGGAGGGGAGGGGGAGGTGGGGGGTGGAGAGGGGAGAGGTGGGGAGGGGAGGTGGGGGGTGGAGGGGAGAGGGGAGAGGAGGGGAGGGGGAGGTGGGGGGTGGAGGGGGAGAGGGGTGGGGTGGGGAGGGGAGGGGGAGGTGGGGGGTGGAGGGGAGAGGGGAGAGGTGGGGAGGTGGGGGGTGGAGGTGGAGATAGAAAGTGGAGAGGGGTGGTGGGAGTTGGGGATGTGATGGGAGCAGTAGGAAGTGATCCCCCATCACTAAACCTGCCCCCCCTTCCCCCCCCTCCCCAAACTGAAGAAGGGTCTCTCCCCGAAACGTTAGCCATTCCTTCTCCTCAGTGAAGCTCCCTGTCCCGCCCGCTGAGTTACTCCAGCATTGTGTGTGTACCGAGGTAGAGAGTCGCAGCCTGCTCAACCTCCCCCTGTAGCTCAGGCCCTCGGGTCCCGGCAACAAAGGGTGGGTCGGGGTCTGGCAGGACACTGCAGACACGTGGTGGAGGGTCTGGAACGTGGCCGGGTGGTCTGGAGAAAGAGAGGGAGAGGTCGGTCGTCCATCCGTCCGTCGTTGCCAGGGCCGCTGTGCTAACGGGGCTTCTCTTCTGACAGCTCGCCATGGGCTCCCCACGCCAGCACGGGACCTCCTTCTTCCCCTCCACCCTCCCCAGCCTGCAGGGCATCGGCAGGCAGCAAGGTGAGTGAGCAGGGCCACGGGCCCACGGGCCCAGGCCCGCTGCTGGACGGGAGGGGGGGGGGGGGGGGGGGGAGAAGAGAGGAGGAGAGGGAGAGGAGGAGAGCAAGGGGGGAGGGGAGAGATGGGGAAGGGGAGGGGTAGAGAGTGGAGAGGGGAGGGGTGGGGTGGGGAGGGGAGGGAAGTGGGGAGAGGAGGAGAGGGAGGGGAGGGGAGGTGGGGAGGAGGTAGAGAGGGGTGGGGAGGGGAGGGGAGAGGGAAGGTGGGGACGGGAGGGGAGGTGGAGAGGAGGTGGGGAGGGGAGGGGAGAGGAGGGGAGAGGGAGGGGAGGGGAGAGGTGGAGGGATGAGGAGGGGAGAGGAGGGGAGGGGAGAGGTGGAGAAGAGGGGAGGAGAGGGAGGGGAGAAGAGGGAGGGGAGAGGTGGAGAGGAGAGGGGGTGGAGAGGGGAGGAGAGGTAGGGTGGGGGGGGAGAGTGAGAGGGGAGGGGGAGCGGTAGGGAGGGGCTGCCCATCATTAAAGCCGCTGCCTGTGGGGAGGGGAGAGGGAGTGGAGGGGAGAGGAGGAGAGCGAGGGGGGAGGGGAGAGATGGAGAGGGGAGGGGTAGAGAGTGGAGAGGAGAGGGGTAGAGAGTGGGGAGGGGAGGGGTAGAGAGTGGAGCGGGGAGGGGTGGGGAGGGGAGGAGAGGGAGGGGAGGGGAGGGGCGGTGGGGAAGAGGTAGAGAGGGGTGAGGTGGGGTGGGGAGGGGAGGGAGAGGGGGAGGGAGGGGAGGGGGAGGTAGAGAGGGGAGAAGTGGGGAGGGAAGGTGGGGAGGGGAGGGGATGGAGAGGGGGAGGGAGGGGAGGGGAGGTAGAGAGGGGAGAGGTGGGGAGGGGAGGGGAGAGGGAAGAAGGGGAGGGGAGGGAGAGGGGGAGGGAGGGGAGCAGTGGGAAGAGAGCCCCCATCGCTAAACCTGTCTCCCCCCCCCCCAATTCCCCTCTCCCCCCAGGCAGGGCGCAGCAGCCCCCGGGCCTGGAGGGGGTGAAGACGGAGGTGCTGCTGAAGCTGAGCCTGGGTGGCCTCACCGCCACCGTGCTGCACCTGGAGCCACTGCCGGGGGCCCCCACGGCAGAGCCCACACCCACCGGGGGGCCCCTCCACGCTGGGGCCAACCTCCACGCTGGGGCCAACCTCCACGCTGGGGCCAAACTCCACGATGGGGCCAACCTCCACGCTGGGCCCCCCCTCCACGCCGCCGCCCGGCACTACTACACCGAGTTGGCCTACTTCAAAGACAGCATCTTCACCGACAGAGACTTCAGCCACTTGAGGGCCCACTTCGAGAAGGCCTGCCCCCAGAGTAACCTGAGGTACACCGGTCTTGGTCTCCTAATCTGAGGAAAGACATTCTTGCCATAGAGGGAGTACAGAGAAGGTTCACCAGATTGATCCCTGGGATGGCAGGACTTTCATATGAAGAATGTGCAGTTGTACAGAGCCCGAGTGAGACCGCACCTGGAGTACTGTGTGCAGTTGTATAGGGCCCTAGTGAGACCGCATCTGGAGTACTGTGTGCAGTTGTACAGGGCCCTAGTGAGACCGCACCTGGAGTACTGTGTGCAGTTTTGGTCTCCAAATTTGAGGAAGGATATTCTTGCTATTGAGGGCGTGCAGCGTAGGTTTACTAGGTTAATTCCCGGAATGGCGGGACTGTCATATGTTGAAAGACTGGAGCGACTAGGCTTGTATACACTGGAATTTAGAAGGATGAGAGGGGATCTTATCGAAACGTATAAGATTATTAAGGGGTTGGACACGTTAGAGGCAGGAAACATGTTCCCAATGTTGGGGGAGTCCAGAACCAGGGGTCACACAGTTTAAGAATAAGGGGTCGGCCATTTAGAACGGAGATGAGGAAAAACTTTTTCAGTCAGAGAGTTGTGAATCTGTGGAATTCTCTGCCTCAGAGGGCAGTGGAGGCCAATTCTCTGAATGCATTCAAGAGAGACTAGATAGAGCTCTTAAGGATAGCGGAGTCAGGGGGTATGGGGAGAAAGCAGGAAGGGGGTACTGAGTTGGATGATCAGCCATGATCATATTGAATGGCGATGCAGGCTCGAAGGGCCGAATGGCCTCCTCCTGCACCTATTTTCTATGTTTCTATGTCAACGCGTAGTTTCGCGGCTCAGAGCCCCAAAAGCTCATAGGTTCTAGCAAGCAGGGGCTGCAGATGCTGGTTTACACCGAAGATAGATACAAAAGTTGTGGAGTAACTCAGCGGGACAGTGCAGTTTTGGTCTCCAAATTTGAGGAAGGATATTCTTGCTATTGAGGGCGTGCAGCGTAGGTTCACAAGGTTAATTCCCGGAATGGCAGGACTGTCGTATGTTGAAAGACTGGAGCGACTAGGCTTGTATGCACTGGAATTTATAGACAATAGACAATAGTTGCAGGAGGAGGCCATTTGGCCCTTCGAGCCAGCACCGCCATTCAATGTGATCATGGCTGATCATTCTCAATCAGTACCCCGTTCCTGCCTTCTCCCCATACCCCCTGACTCCGCTATCCTTGAGAGCTCTATCTAGCTCTCTCTTGAATTTAGAAAGATGAGAGGGGATCTTATCGAAACGTATAAGATTATTAAGGGGTTGGACACGTTAGAGGCAGGAAACATGTTCCCAATGTTGGGGGAGTCCAGAACAAGGGGCCACACAGTTTAAGAATAAGGGGTAGGCCATTTAGAACGGAGATGAGGAAAAACTTTTTCAGTCAGAGAGTTGTGAATCTGTGGAATTCACTGCCTCGGACGCACAGATTCACTTTCCTGGTGGGGGGGGGGGAGGGGGGGGTGGTTTGGGTGGGAACGGTCTAGTTGACCGGGGAGTTTCGGAGGGAACGGTCTCTGCGGAACCCAGAAAGGGGTGGAGATGGGAAGATGACCAGGGAGTTTCGGAGGGAACGCTCTCTGCGGAAAGCAGAACGGGGTGGAGATGGGAAGATGACCAAGGAGTTTCGGAGGGAACGGTTTCTGCGGAAGGCAGAAAGGGCTGGAGATGGAAGGTGGATAAACAACGGGCAGATAGCGTGCGAAACCGAAAGTGGCGCGGCACAGGCGGCAGTAACAAGGGTAAACTTTGCCCCTCCCCAGGTTGATCGGCAGCGCAGTGCAGCTGGCGTGCGAGCAGAAGGTGGGCAGGGGCGTGCGGATGCTGTGTATGGACGCCTGCTTCGGCGCGCTGGAAATCCTGGAGTGCCTGCGGTCTCGGGCTGGGCCCGCGGACCCTTGGCAGGAGGCGCAGTACACGGAGGTGAGCGGGGGTCCTGGTCTGAAGAAGGGTCTCACTCCCCTGGCGTCAGTCTGAAGCGTGCAGGTGCAGCAGGCAGTGAAGAAAGCCAATGGAATGTTGGCCTTCATAACAAGAGGAGTTGAGTATAGGAGCAAAGAGGTCCTTCTGGAGTTGTACAGGGCCCTAGTGAGACCGCACCTGGAGTACTGTGTGCAGTTGTACAGGGCCCTAGTGAGACCGCACCTGGAGTACTGTGTGCAGTTGTACAGGGCCCTAGTGAGACCGCACCTGGAGTACTGTGTGCAGTTGTACAGGGCCCTAGTGAGACCACACCTGGAGTACTGTGTGCAGTTTTGGTCTCCAAATTTGAGGAAGAACATTCTTGCTATTGAGGGCGTGCAGCGTAGGTTCACCAGGTTAATTCCCGGAATGGCGGGACTGTCATATGTTGAAAGACTGGAGCGACTAGGCTTGTATACACTGGAATTTAGAAGGATGAGAGGGGATCTTATCGAAACGTAGAAGATTATTAAGGGGTTGGACACGTTAGAGGCAGGAAACATGTTCCCAATGTTGGGGGAGTCCAGAACCAGGGGCCACAGGTTAAGAATAAGGGCGGCACGGTAGCGCAGAGGTAGAGTTGCTGCTTTACAGCGAATGCAGCGCCGGAGACTCAGGTTCGATCCTGACTACGGGTGCTGCACTGTAAGGAGTTTGTACGTTCTCCCCGTGACCTGCGTGGGTTTTCTCCGAGATCTTCGGTTTCCTCCCACACTCCAAAGACGTACAGGTATGTAGGTTAATTGGCTGGGTAAATGTAAAAAAATGTAAAAATTGTCCCTAGTGGGTGTAGGATAGTGTTAATGTACGGGGATCGCTGGGCGGCACGGACTTGGTGGGCCGAAAAGGCCTGTTTCCGGCTGTATATATATGATATGATATGATAATAAGGGGTCGGCCATTTAGAACGGAGATGAGGAAAAACCTTTTTCAGTCAGAGAGTTGTGAATCTGTGGAATTCTCTGCCTCAGAAGGCAGTGGAGGCCAATTCTCTGAATGCATTCAAGAGAGAGCCAGATAGAGCTCTTAAGGATAGCGGAGTCAGGGGGTATGGGGAGAAGGCAGGAATGGGGTACCGATTGAGAATGATCAGGCATGATTACATTGAATGGCGGTGCGTACAGGCTCGAAGGGCCGAATGGCCTCCTCCTGCACCTATTGTCTATTGTCTAAGGGTCTCGACCCGGGACGTCACCCATTCCTTCCCTCTGGAGACACCGCCCGCCCCACTGAGTTACTCCCATCTTTGTATGCCTATCTTTGGTTTAAACGAAAGATACTAGAGGAGCAAGATGGACCACTCCGTTGAAATCGCCTATACTGAAATGTAGTACGCAAAGGAGTAGAACGTCCGCCATTTTAGTAAGCATCCCCCCGCCATTTTGGTAAGCAAACCCCCGCCATTTTAGTAAGCAAAACCGGCCGTTCGCTCTGCCTCTCGCAGTGTGATCAGTGTTTTGGGGGAACAGTATGTGTGATGACACCATTAAAATGCAGAATATATCTCATCTATCAATTCCCAGATTTTTGTTCTTTTTCTTTTTAAATGTTTCTGCAAGTTTCTGCCTACTAAAATGGCCGCTGTGACGTACTACGGTTTGTCGGGGCGAGTGGTCTATCTTACTCTGCTCTATTATCTTTGGTTTAAACCAACATAGATTTCATAGAAAATAGGTGCAGGAGGAGGCCATTCGGCCCTTCGAGCCATTCGGCCCTCCGGCATTCATTGTGATCGTGGCTGATCATCCACAATCAGTACCCCGTTTCTGCCTTCTCCCCATACCCCCTGACTCCGCTATCATTAAGAGTTAAATCTGACTCTCTTGAAAGTATCCGGAGAATCGGCCTCCACTGCCTTCTGAGGCAGAGAATTCCACAGATTTACGACTCTCTGACTGAAAAAGTTTTTCCTCATCTCCGTTCTAAACGGCCGACCCCTTATTCTCAAACTGTGTGGCCCCTGGTTCTTCCCTGTGGCTATCAAGGGATATGAGGAGAAGGCAGGCACGGGTTGCTGATTGTGGATGATCAGCCGTGATCACTATGAATGGCGGTGCGTACAGGCTCGAAGGGCCGAATGGCCTCCTCCTCCTGCACCTATTTTCTATGTTTCTATCATATCGTATCGAGCTGTATGTAACTCTTCTTCATGTCTCTATCCCTCCTCTTCCTCCTCCTCCTTGCTCCCCAGCTGCTGGCGTTCCAGAAGCCCCCCAGTGAGTCCAGTGCCTGCCCCTGCACACAGATCCATTACCGACAGACCCTCAGGACCGAGATCAAGGTGAGGACGCCGGGATTGGAGCAGAATTAGGCCATTCGGCCCGTCAAGCCCACTCCGCCATTCAATCATGGCCGGTCTATCTCTGCCGCCCAACCCCCTTCTCCTGCCTTCTCCCCACAACCCCTGACACCTGCACTGATCGAGAATCTATCTATCTCTGCCTTATAAATATCCACTGACTTGTGGCCTCCACAGCCATCTGTGGCAAAGAATCCCACAGATTCACCGCCCTCTGACTAAAGAAATTCCTCCTCGCCTCCTTCTTAAAAGAATGCCCTTTAATTCTGAGGCTGTGCCCTCTGGTCCTAGACTCTCCCACCAGTGGAAACATCCTCTCCACATCCACTCTATCCAGGCCGCTCACTATTCGGAAAGGTGCCTTCTCCCAACAACCCTTGACACCCGTACTAGTCAAGAATGGTTTAATAACATGATCCTGCCCATGTTAGACTTTCCAATATGCAAACACCTCACGTTTCTCGGTATTAAACTCCATCAGCCATTCCTTGGCCCACCTGCCCAACTGATCCAAGATCTTGCTGCAATCTTTGACAACCATCTTCGTATCGGCAATACCACCCACTTTTGTGTCGTTGGACAGGGGCTGTTGCCGCTGAGTTGCTCCAACACTCTGTGCCTTTCTTTGCCTCTTCTCGTGCCTGTTTGCTTTAGTTTAGAGCCACGGCGCATAAACTGGCCCTTCGGCCCACCGCGCCCGCGCCGACCAGCAATCCCCGCACACTAACCCTATCCAACACACTCTAGGGAACAATTTACAATTTTACCGAAGCCAATTAGCCTGCAAAACTGTACGTCTGTGGAGTGTGGGAGGAGACTGGATGCCCCGGGCAAAAACCCAAGCAGGTCACGGGGAGAACGTACAAACTCCGTATGGGAGACAGCACCCGTAGTCGGGATGGAACCCGGGTCTCTGGCGCTGAGGGGCAGCAGCTCTACCCGCTGCACCACTGCTCCGCAAAAGTGCTAGTGCAGGATTTCCAAAAGGTTCATTTGCAAGGTGAATCGGCAGCACGGACGGCAAATCCAATGCTTATTTTACTCCACCGCCGCGCCACTGTGCTGCCCTGGTCTCTCAGCGTCTCCCATGATGCACTTCGTGCCACCATCTTGGCTGGAGCTGTGAGGCGGCAGCTCTACCGCTGAGCCAACGTGCTGCCCGCCCCGGTCTCTCAGCGTCTCCCATGATGCACACCGTGCCACCATCTTGGCTGGCGCTATAAGGCAGTAGCTCTACCGCTGCCCCACCGTGCCGCCCTGGTCCATCAGCTTCTCCCATGATGTGCGCTGTAAGGTGGCAGCTCTACCGCTGCGCCACCGTCTCTCAGCGTTTCCCATGATGCACACTGTGCCACCATCTTGGCTGGCGCTATAAGGTGGCAGCTCTACTGCTGTGCCACCGTGTTGCCCTGGTCCATCGGCTTCTCCTATGATGTGCGCTGTAAGGCAGTAGCTCTACCGCTGTTCCACCGTGCTGCCCTAGTCCCTCAGCGTCTCCCATGATGCACACTGTGCCACCATCTTGGCTGGCGCTATAAGGTGGCAGCTCAACTGCTGTGCCACCGTGTTGCCCTGGCCCCTCAGCGTCTCCCATGATGCACACTGTGCCACCATCTTGGCTGGCGCTATAAGGCGGTAGCTCTACCGCTGTGCCAATGTGCCGCCCTGGTCTCTCAGCGTCTCCCATGAAGTGCGCTATAAGGTGGCAGCTCTACCGCCATGCCACCCGCGCGCGGTTGTCCCGGCGCCCTGTGTGCCGTCGAAACTTCCCCCGATGGTTGACCGCGCTGGGGCGTGCGTGCGTCCGCAGGGCGGCCGGAGGCGGTCGGGGACGAGGCGGAGCGCCGAGCTGGTGGTGGAGCTCCAGGAAGCCCAGGCAGACCTGGACGTGGGATTCCTGGACAGGGCCGACCTCCTGCTGCGGCTCTGGCCCTCGGCAGAGCGGGAGTTCCACGCGCAGCAGGGCAACCTGTCTGAGCCGACGTTGGTGAGTGGACTGCAAACACAGCGCGGAAACAGGCCCTTCAGCCCGCCGAGCCCGTGCCGGCCGGCAATCACCCTGTACACTAGTATAGAGACACAGCGCGGAAACAGGCCCTTCAGCCCGCCGAGCCCGTGCCGGCCGGCAATCACCGTGTACACTAGTATAGAGACACAGCGCGGAAACAGGCCCTTCAGCCCGCCGAGCCCGTGCCGACCAGTAATCGCCCTGTACACTAGTATAGAGACACAGCGCGGAAACAGGCCCTTCAGCCCGCCGAGCCCGTGCCGACCGGCGATCGCCCTGTACACTAGTATAGAGACACAGCGCGGAAACAGGCCCTTCAGCCCGCCGAGCCCGTGCCGACCAGTGATCGCCCTGTACACTAGTATAGAGACACAGCGCGGAAACAGGCCCTTCAGCCCGCCGAGCCCGTGCCGACCGGCGATCACCCTGTACACTAGTATAGAGACACAGCGCGGAAACAGGCCCTTCAGCCCGCCGAGCCCGTGCCGACCAGTGATCGCCCTGTACACTAGTATAGACTCTAGACTGTAGAGATACAGCGCGGAAACAGGCCCTTCGGCCCACCGAGCCCGTGCCAACCGGCAATCACCATGTACACTAGTATAGACTCTAGACTGTAGAGATTCACCACCGAACAGGCCACTCGGCCCATCGAGTCCGTGCCGATCGGCGATCGCCCTGTACACTAGTATAGAGACACAGTGCGCGCGGGCACAGGCCCTTTGGCCCACCAAGTCCGTGCCGACCGGCAATCACCATGTACATTAGTTTAGACTTAGAGATTCACCACGGCCCACCGAGCCCGTGCCGACCTGCGATGGCCCTGTACACTAGTATAGACTCTAGACTGTAGAGGTACAGCGTGGAAACAGGCCCTTCGGCCCACCGAGCCCGTGCCGACCTGCGATCGCCCTGTACACTAGTATAGACTCTAGACTGTAGAGGTACAGCGTGGAAACAGGCCCTTCGGCCCACCGAGCCCGTGCCGACCTGCGATCGCCCTGTACACTAGTTTACACTCTAGACTGTAGAGATACAGCGTGGAACAAGGCCCTTCAGCCCGCCGAGTCCACACCGACCGGCGATCACCATGTACACTAGTATAGTTTGACTGTAGAGATACAGCACGGTAACAGGCCCTTCAGCCCATCGAGTCCGTACCGGCCGGCAATCGCCCTGTACACTAGTATAGTTTAGACTTAGAGATTCCCCACGGAACAGGCCACTCGGCCCACCAAGTCTGTGCCGACCGGCGATTGCCCTGTACGCTAGTATAGAGACACAGCACGGAAACAGGCCCTTCAGCCCGCCAAGTCTGTGCCGACCGGCAATCACCCTGTACGCTAGTTTAGACTGTAGAGACACAGCAAGGCAACAGGCCCTTCGGCCCACCGAGTCCACACCGACCAGCGATCTCCCCGTACACTAGTTTTGTTTAGATTTTAGAGATACAACACAGAAACAGGCTCTTCGGCCCACCAAGCCAGCACCGAGAGAGGGACAGGGACTGAAGGAGTCTGGGCATGAGGGACGGAGGGAGGAAGGCGGGAGGGAGGGAGAGAGGCGTGAGGGTTGGGGGGAGGGCCATGGGGCATGAGGGAGAGGGGCTGAGGGAGACGGGGCGTGAGGGAGAGGGGCTGAGGGAGAGGAGAGGAGCTGTGGGGGACCGAGCGAGAGGAGTAGGGTAGGGCGGGGAGGGAGGGGAGGGAGGGAGAGAAGTGTGCATGAGGTAGAGGGGCTGAGCGAGGGCAGGAGAGGGGTGATGGGAGACCGGAGGGAGGAAGATGGGCTGTGAGGGAGGGGGGGATGGGGCGTGAGGGAGATGAGGGGGGATGGGGAGGGAGGGAGATGAGGGGGGATGGGGAGAGAGGGAGTGGGAGGGAGGGAGGGGAGGGAGGGAAGGAGGGAGATGAGCCGGGAGGGAGAGGGGAGGGAGGGAGATGAGGGGGGATGGGGAGGGCAGGAGAGGGGCGATGGGAGGAAGGTGGGGCGTGAGGGAGGGAGATGGGGGATGGGGAGGGAGGGAGAGGGGAGGGAGGGAGATAGGAAGAAGGGAGGGAGGGAGGAAGATGAGGGGGGATGGGGAGGGAGGGAGATGATGGGGGATGGGGAGGGAGGGAGAGGGAAGGAGGGAGATGAAGGGGATGGGGCATGAGGGAGGGAGGGAGGGAGATGAGGGGGTGGGGCATGAGGGAGGGAGGGAGATGAGGAGGATGGGGAGGGAGGGAGAGGGGCGTGAGGGAGGGAAGGAAGGACATGAGCCGTGAGGGAGGGAGGGAGAGGAGGGAGGGAGAGGAGGGAGGGAGAGAGAAGCGTGCATGACGTAGAGGGGGTGAGTGAGGGCAGGAGAGGGGCGATGGGAGGAAGGTGGGGCGTGAGGGAGGGAGGGAGAGGAGATGAGGGGGATGGGCATGAGGGAGGGAGATGAGCCGTGAGGGAGGGAGGGAGGGAGATGAGGCGTGAGGGTGGATGGGAGGGAGGGAGAGGGGAGGGAGGGAGAGGGAGGGAGAGGAGATGAGGGGGGATGGGGAGGGAGGAGGGAGATGAGGCGGGAGGGAGGGAGAGGAGATGAGGGGGATGGGGAGGGAGGAGGGAGGGAGAGAGGATGAGGGACAGAGGATGGAGGGAGAGGGGAGGGAGGAGGTGTGAGGGAGGGAGGGAGAGGAGATGTGGGTGGATGGGGAGGGAGGGAGGGGGGATGGGGAGGGAGGGAGGGAGATGAGGGGGGATGGGGAGGGAGGGAGGGAGATGAGGGGGGATGGGGAGGGAGGGAGGGAGATCAGGAGGGATGGGGAGGGAGGGAGGGAGATGAGGCGTGAGGGAGGGAGGAGGGGAGGGAGGGAGGGAGGGAGGGAGGGAGGGGGGCTGAGGGACACTGGGCCTGTGGGTCGGTGCCCTCTCTCACAGCCTGCCCACTGGTGTTACAGATGTCCGGCCTGTCTGCTCTACCCGGGGCCGGGCACCAGACGGCGGTGCGAGTCACAGCGCCCAGGGCCCGGCTGCGGCTGCAGTTCCCGGTGCCCGACCTGCGGCCTGCGGGCGAGCGGCGGCCCCGGGCTCACAAGGCCGTGCGCAGGGAGTGCCTGAGGCTGGAGTGCACAGACCTGGCCTTCCAAACCGAGCTGGAGGCCGCCCTGCCCGCGCACGCAGCCCTGCACCTACCAGCTCAGCTTCAGCGACCTGCACGGTGAGTCCCGCCCTTCAGCCCCACCTCCTCCCCTGCTAGCCCACGTACACGGTCGTAGAGCGGTGAACTAGGCCCTTCAGCCCCACTCCTCCCTGCAGGCCCCACTCCACCCCTGCTAGCCCACGTACAGAGTCGTAGTGCGGTGAACCAGGCCCTTCAGCCCCACTCCTCCTTGCTAGCCTATGTACACGGTCGTAGAGTGCTGAACCAGGCCCTTCAGCCCACTCCTCCCTGCTAGCCCATGTACACGGTCATAGTGCGCTGAACCAGGCCCTTCAGCCCACTCCACCCCCTGCTAGCCCCACTCCACCCCCTGCTAGCCCCACTCCACACCCTGCTAGCTCATGTACAGAGTCGTAGAATGGTGAACCAGGCCCTTCAGCCCCACTCAACCCCCTGCTGGCCCAAGTACAGCGTCGTAGAGCAGTGAATCATACCCTCCGGCCCCACTCCTCCTCCCTGCTAGCCCTGGTACAGTCTTAGAGCGTTGAACCAGGCCCTTCAGCCCCACTCCTCCCTGCTAGTCCATGTACGGACGTAGAACGGTGAACCAGGCCCTTCAGCCCATTCCACACCCTGCTAGCCCACATACAGAGTTGTAGAGCGTTCAGCCAGGCCCTTCGGCCCCACGCCTCCCTGCTAACCCAAGTACAGAGTCACAGTGTGAGCCAGGCCCTTCATCCCCACTCCTCCCTGCTAGCCCACATACAGAGTCACAGAGCCGTCAAGCCTTAAAACAGGCCTATCAGCCCCACTCCTCCCTGCTAGCCCACACAATGAGTCACACAGTCGTAGAGCGTTAGGGTTGCCAACTGTCCCATATTAGCCGGGACATCCTGTAATTTTGGGCTAAATTAGTTTGTCCCGTACGGGACCACCCTTATAAGGCCCAGGGGGTGCTTTAGGGCCAGACACTGTAGGCCCGGACAGAATAGGCCTGGACACTGTAGGCCCGGACGCTGTAGGCCCGGACAGTGTAGGCCCGGACAGTGTAGGCCCGGACAGTGTAGGCCCGAACAGGTAGATCTGAATACTGTAGGTCCGGACAGTGTAGGCCCGGACACTGTAGGCCTGGACACTGTAGGCCCAGACAGGTAGATCTGGATACTGTAGGCCCGGATGCCCGGGCGCCACCTAACGGAGGTTGCGTAGCAACTCGCCGCCAGGCCCGGGTGGAGCGGGAGCACGTGGTCGCTGGCTGGGTGAGGTCACGTGGGGTGCAGGGCGGTGACGTCACCTCGTCCCTTATTTGGGAGTGAGATAGTTGGCAACCCATACAGTGCGTTGAACCAGGTCTTCAGCCCCACTGCCCCCTGCCCACCCAGATATAGAGTCGAGGCATCGTAGAGGTGGAAGCTGGCTGTCCTCTGTGTAAACTACACAGACATACGCGTGCACATATAGTTCGTAAGTGAGAGGAGCATACTCCGCCATTCGATCATGGCTGATCTATCTCTCCCTCCTAACCCCATTCTCCTGCCTTCTCCCCATAACCCTGACAACTGCACCAATCAACAATCTGTCTATCTCTGCCTTAAAAATATCCACTGACTTGACCTCCACAGTCGTCTGTGGCAAAGAATCCCATAGATTCACCACCCTCTGACTAACGAATCTCCGTCCTAAAGGAACGTCCTTTAATTCTGAGGCTGTGCCCTCTGGTGCTAGACTCTCCCACTAGTGGAAACATCCTCTCCACATCCACTCTATCCGGGCCTTTCACTATTCTGTACGTTTCAATGAGGTCCCCCCTCGTTTTTTAAACTCCAGCGAGTACAGGCCCAGTGCCGACAAACGCTCATCGTGCGTTAACCCACTCATTCCTGGGATCGTTCTCGTAAAACCTCTTCTGGATCCTGTCTCCAGAGCCAGCACGCCCTTCCTCAGATTCCTCCTTTAGTTTCGTTTAGTTTTAGTTTTCAGTTTTAGGGATACGGTGTGGAAACAGGCCCTTCGGCCTACTGAGACCAGGCGCACCAGCGATCACCCGTAAACACATCAACCTGCCTCAGATATGGAGCCCAAAACTGCTCACAGTAGACAATAGGTGCAGCAGGAGGCCATTCGGCCCTTCGAGCCAGCACCGCCATTCAATGTGATCATGGCTGATCATTCTCAATCAGTACCCCGTTCCTGCCTTCTCCCCATACCCCCTGACTCCGCTATCCTTAAGAGCTCTATCCAGCTCTCTCTTGAATGCATTCAGAGAATTGGCCTCCACTGCCTTCTGAGGCAGAGAATTCCACAGATTCACAACTCTCTGACTGAAAAAGTTCTTCCTCATCTCCGTTCTAAATGGCCGACCCCTTATTCTTAAACTGTGGCCCCTGGTTCTGGACTTCCCCAACATTGGGAACATGTTTCCTGCCTCTAACGTGTCCAACCCCTTAATAATCTTATACATTTCGATAAGATCCCCTCTCATCCTTCTAAATTCCAGTGTATACAAGCCGAGTCGCTCCAGTCTTTCAACATACGACAGTCCCGCCATTCCGGGAATTAACCTAGTAAATCTACGCTACACGCCCTCAATAGCAAGAATATCCTTCCTCAAATTTGGAGACCAAAACTGCACACAGTACTCCAGGTGCGGTCTCACTAGGGCCCTGTACAACAGCAGAAGGACCTCTTTGCTCCTATACTCAACTCCTCTTGTTATGAAGGCCAACATTCCATTGGCTTTCTTCACTGCCTGCTGTACCTGCATGCTTCCTTTCAGTGACTGATGCACTAGGACACCCAGATCTCGTTGTACGTCCCCTTTTCCTAACTTGACACCATTCAGATAATAATCTGCCTTCCTATTCCTTCCACCAAAGTGGTTAACCTCACACTTATCTACATTAAACTGCATCTGCCATGCATCCGCCCACTCACACAACCTGTCCAAGTCACCCTGCAACCTCATAGCATCTTCCTCACAGTTCTCCAAATGCGGCCCGACCAGCGCCTTATACAGCCTGAGCATTACATCCCTGTTTTTGTATTCAAGCCCTCTTGAAATAAATGCCAGCATTGTGTTTGCTTTCTTTACCACCGATTCGACTCGCAGATTAACTTTTTGGGAATCCTGTACCAGCACTCCCAAATCCCTTTGCACCTCCGATTTCTGGATTCTCTCCCCGTTTAGAAAACAGTCCTCGCCTTTATTCCCACGACCAAAATGCACGACCCCACACTTTGTCGCGCTGTGTTTATTTTTTTTTAGAGATACAGCGCGGAAACAGGCCCTTCGGCCCACCGAGTCCGCGCCGCCCAGCGATCCCCGCACACTAACACTATCCTACACGCACTAGGGACAATTTTTACATTTGCCCAGTCAATTAACCTATATACCTGTACGTCTTTGGAGTGTGGGAGGAAACCGAAGATCTCGGAGAAAACCCACGCGGGTCACGGGGAGAACGTACAAACTCCGTACAGACGTCGCCCGTAGTCAGGATCGAACCCGAGGCTCCGGCGCTGCATTCACTGTAAGGCAGCAACTCTACCATTGCGCCACCGTGCCATCTGCCACTTCTCTGCCCACTCTCCCAACAGTGCCAGAGGTCCGGTCAGGAGTGCCGGTGTAGGATTCCCCAATAAGATAATTTGCACGGGGATCGGTAGTAACTCAATGCTAGCTTTTATTTTGAGAGGGCTGGTGTACAAAAACAGGGATGTAATGCTGAGGCTCTATAAGGCGCTGGTCAGGGCGCATTTGGAGTGCTGTGAGCAATTTTGGGCATCATATCTGAGCAAGGGTGTGCTGGCTCTGGAGACAGGATCCAGAGGAGGTTTTACGTGAACGATCCCAGAAATGAGTGGGTTAGCACAGTTCCCAAGTAATGCTCCGTTAGGCAGCGCCCGGGCCACCGGGCCTACATTGTCTGGGCCTACAGTATCCAGATCTACCTGTCCGGGCCTACACTGTCCGGGCCTACAGTATCCAGATCTGCCTGTCCGGGCCTACACTGTCCGGGCCTACAGTATCCAGGCCTACAGTATCCAGATCTACCTGTCCGGGCCTACACTGTCCGGGCCTACAGTATCCAGATCTACTTGTCCGGGCCTACACTGTCCGGGCCTGCAGTATCCAGATCTACCTGTCCGGGCCTACAGTATCCAGATCTACCTGTCTGGGCCTACACTGTCCGGGCCTGCAGTATCCAGATCTACCTGTCCGGGCCTACAGTATCCAGATCTACCTGTTTGGGCCTACACTGTCCGGGCCTACAGTATCCAGATCTACCTGTCCGGGCCTACACTGTCCGGGCCTGCAGTATCCAGATCTACCTGTCCGGGCCTACAGTATCCAGATCTACCTGTCCGGGCCTACACTGTCCGGGCCTACAGTATCCAGATCTACCTGTCCGGGCCTACAGTATCCAGATCTACCTGTCCGGGCCTACACTGTGCCTGTACTCACTGGAGTTTAAAAGGATGGGGGGGGGGGGACCTCATTTAAACTTACCCAATAGTGAAAGGCCTGGGTAGAGTGGATGGAGTAAAACCCACGCAGGTCACGGGGAGAACGTACAAACTCCGTACAGACAGACAGGGTCTCCGGCGCTGGGAGGCAGCAGCTCTACCCGCTGCGCCACCGTGAACCTGGTGCACGTGACAATAAAGAGACCATTGGATGGCAAGGGTAAAGTTGGTAAAACAGCAATCATCTCACACTGTGTCCTGACAGGTATCTATGAAGACGGATTGAAACCTGGAATTTCCTGCATTCGAGTCAATAAAGCTTCCGATATACTTCCCGGGACAAAGTACAACGTTCCCAAGTAAGTCAGAACCACCTCGGAAAAACTGTCTGGCAAAATAGGCCGTGAGAAGGAACTGCAGGTGCTGTTTAAACCGAAGACGGACACAAACAGCTGGAGTAACTCAGCGGGACAGGCAGCATCTCTGGAGAGGGTGGCGTTTCGGGGCGAAACCCTTCTTCAGACTGATGTCAGGGGAGGGGGCGGGACAAGGGGCCTTCCAGAACCAGGGTCACAGTTTAAGAATAAGGGGTCGGCCATTTAGAACTGAGATGAGGAAAAACCTTTTCAGTCAGAGAGTTGTGAATCTGTGGAATTCTCTGCCTCAGAAGGCAGTGGAGGCCAATTCTCTGGATGCATTCAAGAGAGAGCTCTTAAGGATAGCGGAGTCAGGGGGTATGGGGAGAAGGCAGGAACGGGGTACTGATTGAGAATGATCAGCCATGATCACATTGAATGGCGGTGCGTACAGGCTCGAAGGGCCGAATGGCCTCCTCCTGCACCTATTGTCTATTGACAGAGGTAGAATGTAGTCGGAGACAGAAAGACTGGTCGGAGAACTGGGAAGGAGGAGGGGAGGGAGAGAGAGGGAAAGGGAATACTAGAGTAGCCCTTGCTTTCACTCTCTCTCTCCATCGCCCACCCCCAGTCACGGGGAGAACGTGCAAACTCCGTACAGACAGCACCCGTGGCTGCCAGGCAGCGGCACTACCTGCTGCCTGTGAACTTGTCCGACGGGAGGTCGATGGACTCTCGATCGGTTCATGGGGCGAAGGCAGGAGAATGGAGTTGGGAGGGAAAGACCGGGGTGAGGCGGGACCTTGACTAAACACTTAAGGTATCACAAAAAGCTGGAGTAACTCAGCAGGTCAGGCAGCATCTCGGGCGTAAAGGAATGGGCGACGTTTCGGGTCGAGACCCTTCTTCAGACTGATGCAACACCTGTCCCTTTACTCCCCCCCCCCCCTCGACTCCATCCAAGGACCCAAACAGTCTTTCCAGGTGAGACAGAGGTTCACCTGCACCTCCTCCAACCTCATCTATTGCATCCGCTGCTCCAGATGTCAACTTATTTACATCGGCGAAACCAAGCGCAGGCTCGGCGATCGTTTCGCTCAACACCTTCGCTCGGTCCGCATTGACCAAACTGATCTCCCGGTGGCCGAGCACTTCAACTCCCCCTCCCACTCCCAGTCTGACCTTTCTGTCATGGGCCTCCTCCCGTGCCATAGTGAGGCCCAGCGCAAATTGGAGGAACAGCACCTCATATTTCGCCTGGGCAGCTTGCAGCCCAGCGGTATGAACATTGACTTCTCCAACTTCAGACAGTCTCTGCTTCCCCTCTCTCTCCACCCCCTTCCCCGTTCTCCCACTAGTCTTCCTAATCTCCAACTACATTCTACCTTTGTCCCTCCCCTGACATCAGTCTGAAGAAGGGTCCTGACCAGAAACGTCGCCCATTCTTTCTCTCCCGAGATGCTGCCGGACCCGCTGAGTTACTCCGCCATTTTGTGTCTGCCTTCGATTTAAGCCAGCATCGGCAGTTCTTTTTCCGACTGCAGATGCTTGTGTTTTTGAAGTATAAGAAGATAACTGCAGATGCTGGTACTAATCGAAGGAGAAATCACAGAGGGGGAGCAACGAGAGAGCATGTTGTCTGAAGAAGGGTCTCGACCCGAAACGTCACCCATTCCTTCTCTCCCGAGATGCTGCCTGACCTGCTGAGTTACTCCAGCATTTTGTGAAATAAATACCTTGTGTCTTTGAAGACAGATTGGCCGCTGTATGGGTCTCGGAGTGGTGGTGGTGTGGGGTGGGGGGCTGGGAGGCGTTACTTGTGTTTCTATGTTTCTAACCGGGGGTGGGGGGGGTGTTGCTGCTGTCCTGAACGTTGTCGTGTGGTTCCCGTCGGGGCAGGATAGTGCTGACCGTGAACCCCGAGCAGGCCGCCTCCCAGTGGGACCTGTTCATGGAGAAGGCCGAGGACCTGGACCTCTCCACCGTCGAGAGCCCGTGCGAGCTGAAGCGGCCTGAGCCGTCTCCCTTCTCCTCCAAGCGAACCATGTACGAAACTGAGGAGGTGAGGTCCATCTCCCTGCCCCGTCTGCCCGCCTTCCCCCCCCTCCCCGCTCGCCGTCCCACACCGCCATCCCGCACCGCCGAGCTGCTCTTAGCGTAGTTCAGAGATACAGCGCCGAAACAGGCCCTTCAGCCCATCTTAGTTCAGAGACACAGGGCCGAAACAGGCCCTTCAGCCCATCTTAGTTCAGAGACACAGGGCCGAAACAGGCCCTTCAGCCCATCTTAGTTCAGAGATACAGCGCCGAAACAGGCCCTTCAGCCCATCTTAGTTCAGAGACACAGGGCCGAAACAGGCACTTCGGCCCATCTTAGTTCAGAGACACAGGGCCGAAACAGGCCCTTCAGCCCATCTTAGTTCAGAGATACAGGGCCGAAACAGGCCCTTCAGCCCATCTTAGTTCAGAGATACAGCGCCGAAACAGGCCCTTCAGCCCATCTTAGTTCAGAGACACAGGGCCGAAACAGGCACTTCGGCCCATCTTAGTTCAGAGACACAGGGCCGAAACAGGCCCTTCAGCCCATCTTAGTTCAGAGATACAGGGCCGAAACAGGCCCTTCAGCCCATCTTAGTTCAGAGACACAGCGCCGAAACAGGCCCTTCAGCCCAACTTAGTTCAGAGATACAGGGCCGAAACAGGCCCTTCAGCCCAACTTAGTTCAGAGATACAGGGCCGAAACAGGCACTTCGGCCCATCTTAGTTCAGAGATACAGGGCCGAAACAGGCACTTCGGCCCAACTTAGTTCAGAGATACAGGGCCGAAACAGGCACTTCGGCCCATCTTAGTTCAGAGATACAGGGCCGAAACAGGCCCTTCAGCCCAACTTAGTTCAGAGATACAGGGCCGAAACAGGCACTTCGGCCCATCTTAGTTCAGAGATACAGGGCCGAAACAGGCCCTTCAGCCCATCTTAGTTCAGAGATACAGGGCCGAAACAGGCCCTTCAGCCCATCTTAGTTCAGAGATACAGGGCCGAAACAGGCCCTTCAGCCCAACTTAGTTCAGAGATACAGGGCCGAAACAGGCCCTTCAGCCCATCTTAGTTCAGAGATACAGGGCCGAAACAGGCCCTTCAGCCCATCTTAGTTCAGAGACACAGGGCCGAAACAGGCCCTTCAGCCCATCTTAGTTCAGAGATACAGCGCCGAAACAGGCCCTTCGGCCCAACTGGTAGTACTAGTTATACCTTTGTTATTCGGTATAAACCAGCGTCTGCAGTTCCTTCTGACACACCTTGTCGTAGAGTCATAGATCGATACAGCTTAGTTCAGAGATACAGCGCGGAAACAGGCTCTTTCGGCCCACCGGGTCCGCGCCGACCAGCGATCCCCGCTATCCTACACACACTAGGGATACTATCCTACACACTATCCGACACACACTAGGGACAATTTTTACATTTACACCCAGCCAATTAACCCACAAACCAGCACGTCTTTGGAGTGTGGGAGGAAACCAGAGATCTCGGAGAAAACCCACGCAGGTCACGGGGAGAACGTACAAACTCCGTACAGACGGCGCCCATAGTCGGGATCGAACCCGGGTCTCCGGCGCTGCATTCGCTGTAAGGCGGCAACTCTACCGCTGCGCCACCGTGACTTCTGTGGTATTTTATTTTGTCACCTATACCAAGGTTGTGTATTATTGTGTAATGGGTAGGAAGGAACTGCTGATGCTGGTTTACACCGAAGATAGACACAAAATGCCGGAGTAACAGCTGTTAAGAAACAGTTAGACCGGTACATGGATAGGACGGGTTTGGAGGGATATGGACCAAGCGCAGGCAGGTGGGACTAGTGTAGTTGGGACATTGTTGGCCGTTGTGGGCAGGTTGGGCCGAGGGGCCTGTTTCCACACAGTATCACTCTATGACTATAACTTTGCCAGGACTAGAGGGTGTGAGCTACAGGGAGAGGTTGAGCAGGCTGGGTCTCTATTCCATGGAGAGCAGGAGAATGAGGGGAGATCTTACAGAGGTGTATAAAATCATGAGAGGAATAGATCGGGTAGATGCACAGAGTCTCTTCCCAGAGTAGGGGAATCGAGGACCAGAGGACACGGGTTCAAGGTGAAGGGGGAAAGATTTCATAGGAATCTGAGGGGTAACTTTTCCACACAGAGGGTGGTGGGTGTGTGGAACGAGCTGCCGGAGGAGGTAGTTGAGGCTGCGACTATCCCATCGTTTAAGAAACAGTTGGACAGGCACATGGATAGGGCAAGTTTGGAGGGATATGGACCAAGCGCGGACAGGTGGGACTAGTGTAGGTGGGACATGTTGGCCTGTGTGGGCAAGTTGGGCCGAAGGGCCTGTTTCCACGCTGTATCACTAAGACTCAGCATCTTTGGAGAGAAGGAATGGGTGACGTTTCGGGTCGAGACCCTTCTTCAGACTGAGTCAGGGGAGATGGAGACACTGGGGTGTGAGCTGCCCAAGCGAAATATGAGGTGCTGTTGCCCCCAATTTGTGCTGGGCCTCACTCTGACAGTGGAGGAGGCCCAGGACAGAAAGGTCAGTGCGGGAGTGGGAGGGGGAGTTAAAGTGTTTGGCAACCGGGAGATCAGGTAGGGTAAGGCGGGCTGAGCGAAGGCTTAGTTTAGTTTAGTTTGGAGATACAGCGCGGAAACAGGCCCTTCGGCCCACCGAGTCCGCGCCGACCAGCGATCCCCGCACACTAACACTATCCTACACACTCAGGGACAATCTTACCCAAGCCATTTAACCTACGAACTTGCACGTCTTTGGAGTGTGGGAGGAAACCCAGGTTCTCGGAGAAAACCCACGCAGGACACGGGGATAACTTGCAAACTCCGCACAGACGGCGCCCGTAGTAGGGATCGAATAAGGTCTTTGGCGCTGAGAAGGAAAGCAGGGGTTACTTGGAGTTAGAGAATTTATCCTTCATACCGCTGAGGATGTGAGCTGCCCAAGCGAAATATGAGGTGCTGTTCCTCCAATTTGCGCTGGGCCTCACTCTGACAGTGGAGGATGCCCAGGACAGAAAGGTCAGTGTGGGAATGGGAGGGGGAGTTAAAGTGTTTAACAACCATCCCGAACTAACGTCTGTCTGTGCAGAACATGATGCTCAGGACCCTGGTCAGACCACACCTGGAGTATTGGTCTGCAGATTATTATCTGAATGGTGTCAGATTAGGAAAGGGGTCAGGGGAGGTACATCAGTCACTGAAAGGAAGCATGCACGTACAGCAGGCAGTGAAGAAAGCCAATGGAATGTTGCCCTTCACTGCGAGAGGATTTGAGTATAGGAGCAAGGAGGTCCTTCTGCAGTTGTACAGGGCCCTGGTGAGACCGCACCTGGAGTACTGTGTGCAGTTTTGGTCTCCAAATTTGAGGAAGGACATCCTTGCTATTGAGGCAGTGCAGCGTAGGTTCACCAGGTTAATTCCCGGGATGGCGGGACTGTCATATGTTGAAAGACTGGGTCGACTGGGCTTGTATTCACTGGAATTTAGAAGGATGAGAGGGGATCTTATAGAAACATATAAAATTCTTAAGTGATTGGACAGGTCTAGATGCAGGAAAAATGTTCCCGATGTTTGGAGGGGCCCAGAACCAGGGGCCACACACAGTTTGAGAATAAGGGGTCAGCCATTTTGGATTGAGTTGAGGAAAAACTTCTTCACCCAGAGAGTTGTGAATCTGTGGAATTCTTTGCCACAGAAGGCAGTGGAGGCCGATTCACCGGATGTTCTCAAGAGAGAGTTAGATTTAGCTCTTGGGGCCAACGGAATCAAGGGATGTGGGGAGAAAGCGGGAACGGGGTACTGATTGTGGATGATCGGCCGTGATCGTATTGAATGGCGGTGCGTACAGGCTCGAATGGCTCACGCCTCCACCTATTTTCTGCGTTTCTATCTAACGCTGGACACATTACTGTGATCAATAACCCTGTTGCTTGAGGAATAGTCCTGTCCTTCGTGCAGAACCCCTGCCACGCATTAAATTGGACACAGAGGAAGATGGCATAACGTTAGGTGTATAATTATTTAAAGTCCACCTGCAGTTTCAATTCCATAGGGATAAAGAACCAAGAAGAACCACCGGGCGGGCAATGGAAGGGTGGGGGTGGGGTGGTGTAGGGGTGAGGGGCAGGACTGAGCCCGTCTGTCGCCCGGATTGTCCTGACGGCCGCTGCCTTGCATTTACAGATGGTCATCCCGGGCGACCCTGAGGAGATGGCGGAGTTCCAGTCCCGGACCCTGGCCACATCCAAGTACGTCCTGGAACTGGTCCTGCCCACCCTGCACCTGCTGCTGCCCACCAAGGAGTTCTACGAGAGCATCTACAACAGGTAAAATGGAGGCAGGTTATGATCTCAATGGCGTCACGTTAGGAAAAGGGGAAGGTAGGTACAGGGCCCTAGTGAGACCGCACCTGGAGTACTGTGTGCAGTTGTACAGGGCCCTAGTGAGGCCGCACCTGGAGTACTGTGTGCAGTTGTACAGGGCCCTAGTGAGGCCGCACCTGGAGTACTGTGTGCAGTTGTACAGGGCCCTAGTGAGACCGCACCTGGAGTACTGTGTGCAGTTGTACAGGGCCCTAGTGAAACCGCACCTGGAGTACTGTGTGCAGTTGTACAGGGCCCTAGTGAGACCGCACCTGGAGTACTGTGTGCAGTTGTACAGGGCCCTAGTGAGACCGCACCTGGAGTACTGTGTGCAGTTGTACAGGGCCCTAGTGAGACCGCACCTGGAGTACTGTGTGCAGTTTTGGTCTCCAAATTTGAGGAAGGATATTCTTGCTATTGAGGGCGTGCAGCGTAGGTTTACTAGGTTAATTCCCGGAATGGCGGGACTGTCGTATGTTGCAAGACTGGAGCGACTAGGCTTGTATACACTGGAATTTAGAAGGATGAGAGGAGATCTTATCGAAACGTATAAGATTATTAAGGGGTTGGACATGTTAGAGGCAGGAAACATGTTCCCAATGTTGGGGGAGTCCAGAACCAGGGGCCACACACAGTTTAAGAATAAGGGGTCGGCCATTTAGAACGGAGATGAGAAAGAACTTTTTCAGTCAGAGAGTTGTGAATCTGTGGAATTCTCTGCCTCAGAAGGCAGTGGAGTCCAATTCTTTGAATGCATTCAAGAGAGAGCTAGATAGAGCTCTTAAGGATAGCGGAGTCAGGGGGTATGGGGAGAAGGCAGGAACGGGGTACTGATTGAGAATGATCAGCCATGATCACATTGAATGGCGGTGCGTACAGGCTCGAAGGGCCAAATGGCCTCCTCCTGCACCTATTGTCTATTGCAGCGAGACCTGGGTCTCCTTGTACATCTCTACACTAAAACCCTTGTTTGTTTGTCCCTGAACCACAGCCAAAACGGTACACGACAGCGCGACAATTTTAGTCCCACCTTACTCACCGTCATCCCTTTGGTGCTAATGGAAGAAGTTTCATTGAAATCGGTGTTATAGTTATTCACATTTTAACGTTTAAATCTATCTCCTAGGGAGGGGGAGGGAGGAGGGATAAGGGGGGGGGGGGGGGGTGAGGGGAGCAGGGAGGGGGAGGAAAGGGGGAGGAGAGGGTGCTGCACCAATGCAGGAGAGGTTTGGGCCCATCGGGTCCACTTGGTCTAGTCAGTCACTGAAAGTAAGCGTGCAGGTACAGCAGGCAGTGAAGAAAGCTAATGGCATGTTGGCCTTCATAACGAGAGGAGTTGAGTACAGGAGCAAAGAAGTCTCGCAATTGTACAGGGCCCTGGTGAGACCGCACCTGGAGTATTGTGTGCAGTTTTGGTCTCCTAATTTGAGGAAGGACATCCTTGCTATTGAGGCAGTGCAGCGTAGGTTCGCCAGGTTAATCCCCGGGATGGCGGGACTGTCATATGAGGAAAGATTGGAAAGACTGGGCTTGTATTCACTGGAATTTAGAAAGATGAGAGGGGATCTTACAGAGACGTATAAAATCATAAAAGGATTGGACAAGCTGGATGCAGGAAAAATGTTCCCAATGTTGGGGGAGTCCAGAACCACAGTCTTAGAATAAAGGGGAGGCCATTTAAAACTGAGGTGAGAAGAAACGTTTTCACCCAGAGACTTGTGAATTTGCAGAATTCTCTGCCACAGAGGGCAGTGGAGGCCAATTCACTGGATGAATTTAAAAGAGGGGTAGAGAGAGCTCTAGGGGCTAGTGGAATCAAGGGATATGGGGAGAAGGCAGGCACGGGTTACTGATTGTGGATGATCAGCCATGATCACAATGAATGGCGGTGCTGGCTTGAAGGGCCAAATGGCCTCCTCCTGCACCTGTTTTCTATGTTTCTAGGTAGGCCCTGGGGAGTGTGTATCCCAGCCTGTCCCAACGCGTTCCCTGGTCCACTCGTCCCTTCCCACCCAAACCACCCCATCCCCGGGTACTTTCCCCTGCAACCGCACGAGATGCAACACCTGTCCCTTTACCTCCCCCCTCAACTCCATCCAAGGACCCAAACAGTCTTTCCAGGTGAGACAGAGGTTCACCTGCACCTCCTCCAACCTCATCTATTGTATCCGCTGTTCCAGGTGTCAACTTCTCTACATCGGCGAAACCAAGCGCATGCTCGGCGATCACTTCGCACAACACCTTCGCTCAGTCCGCCTTAACCAACCTGATCTCCCAGTGGCTCAGCACTTCAACTCCCCCTCCCACTCCCAATCTGACCTCTCTGTCCTGGGCCTCCTCCATTGTCAGAATGAGGCCCAGCGCAAACTGGAGGAACAGCACCTCATATTTCACTTGGGCAGCTCACACCCCAGCGGTATGAACATTGACTTCTCTAACTTCAGGTAGTCCCTGCTTTCTCTCTCTCTCCATCCCCTCCCCTTCCCAGTTCTCCCACTAGTCTTCCTGTCTCCAACTACATTCTAACTTTGTCCCGCCCCCTCCCCTGACATCAGTCTGAAGAAGGGTCCTGACCCGAAACGTCACCCATTCCTTCTCTCCAGCCTGTCCTGCTGAGTTACTCCAGCATTTATCGTCTACCTTCGATCTGGCCCTTCGGCCCAAATTGCCCACACCGGCCAACATGTCCCAGCTACACTAGTCCCACCTGCCTTGCGTTTGGCCCGTATCCCTCCAAACTTGTGATGATGTGATGTGATGATGTGATGTGATGATGTGCTGTGATGTGATGATGTGATGTGATGTGATGTGATGATGTGATGATATGATGATGTGATGTGATGTGATGATATGATGATATGATGATGTGATGATGTGATGTGATGATGATGATGATGATGATGATGATGTGATGATATGATGATATGATGTGATGATATGATGATATGATGATGTGATGTGATGTGATGTGATGATGTGATGATATGATGATATGATGATGATGTGATGATGTGATGATATGATGATGTGATGTGATATGATATGATGATGTCATATGATGATGTGATGTGATGATATGATGATGTGATGATATGATGTGATGATGTGATGGTGTGATGATATGATGATGTGATGATGTGATGGTGTGATGATGTGGTGTGATGATATGATGATGTGGTGTGATGATACGATGATGTGATGATGTGGTGTGATGATGTGATGTGATGATGTGATATGATGATGTGATATGATGATGTGATATGATGATGTGATGTGATATGATGATGTGTGATGATATGATGATGTGATGATATGATGTGATGATATGATGATGTGATGTGTTGTAATGATGTGATGATGTGATATATGATGATGTGATGTGATGATAATGTGATGATAATGTGATGATGTGATATGATGGTGTGGTGATATGATGATGTGATATGATGGTGTGATGATGTGATGTGATGATGTGATATGATGTGATGTGATGATGTGATATGGTGTGATGATATGATGTGATGATGTGATGTGATGATGTGATAATGTGATGTGATGATATGATGATGTGATGATGTGATGATATGATGATGTGATGATGTGATGATGTGATATGATGATGTGATGTGATGATGTGATGATATGATGTGATGATATGATGATGTGATGTAATGATGTGATGTGATGATATGATGATGTGATGTGATGTGATGTGATGATGTGATGATATGATGATGTGATGTGATGATATGATGATGTGATGATATGATGTGATGATGATATGATGTGGTGTGATGATGTGATGTGATGATATGATGATGTGATGATATGATGATGTGGTGTGATGATGTGATGTGATGATGTGTTGTGATGATGTGATGATGTGGTGTGATGATGTGATGTGATGATGTGATGATATGATGTTGCTTCCACCGCCAGGTTCAACAACGACCTGCTGATGTGGACGCCGGCGGCGGGCGGCTCGGCGGGGCGCGGGGACAGCTCGGGGCTCGACCCCTTCGCCATGGACTACCTGCCCGGGACACTCTACGCCCAGGACAACTTCCGCCTCTGCAAGTCGGCCTTCAGACTGGGTGAGGGGCTGTGAGAACCATCGGTGGCACGGCGGGTAGAACCGCTGCCTCACAGCGCCGGAGACCCGGGTTCCATCCTGACCTCGGGCGCTGTCTGCACGGAGTTTGCACGTTCTCCCCGTGTTCTGTGTGGGTTTCTTCCCACACTCCAAAGACGTGCGGGTTTGTAGGTTAATTGGCTTCTGTAAATTGTCCCTAGTGTGTGTAGGATAGTGTTAGTGTACGGGCTGATCGCTGGTCAATGTGCCGACTCGGTGGGATGAAGGGCCTGTTTCCATTCTTATCTCCCAAACTAAACTAAACCTGCTTTAATATTCCACCCATATTCTTACTCTGCAAACTCTTAACACCACTGGTTGGTGGGCATGGAGTCGATGGGCCGAAGGGCCTGTTTCCATGCTGTATCTCGAAACTAAACTAGTTCGGCCCGGTGGCACAGTGGTAGAGTTGCTGCCTCACAGCGCTGGAGACCCGTGTTCCATCCTGACTACGGGTGCTGTCTGTACGGAGTTTGTACGTTCCCCCCGTGACAATAGACAATAGGTGCAGGAGGAGGCCATTCGGCCCTTCGAGCCAGCACCACCATTCAATGTGATCATGGCTGATCATCCACAATCAGTACCCCGTTCCTGCCTTCTCCCCATACCCCCTGACTCCGCTATCCTTAAGAGCTCTATCCAGCTCTCTCTTGAATGCATTCAGAGAATTGGCCTCCACTGCCTTCTGAGGCAGAGAATTCCACAGATTCACAACTGAAAAAGTTTTTCCTCATCTCCGTTCTAAATGGCCTACCCCCTTATTCTTAAACTGTGTGGCCCCTGGTTCTGGACTCCCCCAACATTGGGAACATGTTTCCTGCCTCTAACGTGTCCAACCCCTTCATAATCTTATACGTTTCGATAAGTGACCCGCGTGGGTTTTCTCCGGGCGCTCCGGTTTCCTCCCACACTCCAAAGACGTGGAGGTTTTTGGGTTAATTGGAGATCAAGGCTGCGACTCAGTCACTTGAGTTTCGAGATACCGCGTTGAAACAAGCCCACTGAGTCCGCGCCAACCAGCGATCCCCGCACACTAACACTCTCCTGCACGCAAGGGAACAATTTTCAATTGTTTTTTTACCGAAGACAATTACAATACAATACAATAATACAATATATCTTTATTGTCATTGTACAGGGGTACAACGAGATTGGGAATGCGCCTCCCATACGATGCAATAATTTAATTAGCTAGTCAGTATTAATTTAAACAGCAACAACCCAATGAAACAAATTAGAACAGTTTTAAATTAGAACAGAATAGATCTGTGCCGGTTCGCTGTACGATGTGACCATCCGGCTCAGCAGGACCGGTTCATAGCAGCTATGGCCCTGGGGATGAAGCTGTTCCTGAGTCTGGAGGTGCGGGCGTAGAAGGCCTTGTATCGTCTGCCCGATGGTGGAGGTCCCAACAGACTGTTGCAGGGGTGTGAGGAGTCTTTGTGGATGCTGGTGGCTTTTCTGAGGCATCGTGTGTTGTAGATGCCCTCCAAGGCTGGTAGCTGTGTTCCGATGGTCCTCTGAGCTCTATGGACTACCCGCTGAAGAGCTTTCCTCTCTGCCTCCGTGCAGCTGAGATACCACACAGGGATGCCCTGTGTTAGGATGCTCTCTGTGGTGCAGCGGTAGAAGGTCGTCAGCAGCTGTTGGGGTAGACCAGACTTCTTCAGTGTTCTTAGGTAGAACTGTCGTTGCTGTGCCTTCTTGACCAGCGCAGCAGTGTTATTGGACCATGTGAGATCCTCCGAAATGTGAGTGCCCAGAAACGTGAAGCTGGACACTCTCTCCACACCGTCCCCGTTGATAAAGATCGGGGCGTATTCCCCGTTGTGTGACCTACGGAAGTTGATGATCAGCTCCTTGGTCTCGGTGGTATTTAGGGACAGGTTGTTATCAGAGCACCAGTCCGCCAGGTTCTGCACCTCCGCTCTGTAGTTTGTTTCATCACCGTTGGTGATCAGCCCGATCACCGTTGTGTCGTCTGCAAACTTGACCTTAACCTACAAACCTGTACGTCTTTGGAAACCGGAGCACCCGGATAAACCCCACGCAGGTCACGGGGAGAACGTGCTGAGCTCCGCTGGAGGTTGATGTGTGTACGGGTGATCGCTGGTGCGCTTGGCCTCAGTGGGCCGAAGGGCCTGTTTCTCCACGCTGTATCTCTAAAACTAAAAACTAAAACTAAAGGAGGAATCTGAGGAAGGACGTTGCTGACTCTGGAAACAGGATCCAGAGGAGGTTTACGAGAACGATCCCAGGAATGAGTGTGTTAACGTACGATGAGCGTTTGTGGGCACTGGGCCTGTACTCGCTGGAGTTTAGAAGGATGAGGGGGGACCTCATTGAAACGTACAGAATAGTGAGCGGCCTGGATAGAGTGGGTGTGGAGAGGATGTTTCCACTAGTGGGAGAGTCTAGGACCAGAGGGCACAGCCTCAGAATTAAAGGACGTTATCATATCATATATATACAGCCGGAAACAGGCCTTTTCGGCCCACCAAGTCCGTGCCGCCCAGCGTCCCCGTATATTAACACTATCCTACACCCACTAGGGACAATTTTTACATTTACCCAGCCCAAATAACCTACATAACCTGTACGTCTTTGGAGTTATAGACAATAGACAATAGACAATAGGTGGCAGGAGGAGGCCATTCGGCCCTTCGAGCCTGTACGCACCGCCATTCAATGTGATCATGGCTGATCATTCTCAATCAGTACCCCCGTTCCCGCCTTCTCCCCATACCCCCTGACTCCGCTATCCTTAAGAGCTCTATCTAGCTCTCTCTTGAAGGCAGGAACGGGGTACTGATGGAGAATGATCAGCCATGATCATATTGAATGGCGGTGCTGGCTCGAAGGGCCGAATGGCCTCCTCCTGCACCTATTGTCTATTGTCTCCAGAGATGCTGCCTGTCCTGCTGAGTTACTGCAGCTTTTTGTGTCCATCTTGAACTGAGGGAGGCCTGCTGGCTTCCCGCCACACTCACACGCTCTCCTCTCCTCTCCCCCCCCCCCCCCCCCCCCCCCAGACTCTGACTCGGAGGACGAGGATGCCCACTTCTACTCTGCGGAGGAGACGGGCAGGAAGAGGAGGCCGGAGGGCCGGGCAGGCCGGACGCACAGCTTCCTGGCGGCCGTGGTCAGCGTGGGCAGAGGCAGGGTGACCACCCTGACCCACTCCAAGGTCAGCAGGGCCGCGGGAGCGAGGGAAGGAGGGAGGGAGGGAGGGAGGGAGTGCCGTAGAAGGGAGGGAGGGAGTGGCGTGGGAGGAGGAAGGGAGGGAGAGAGTGGCGTGGGGAGGGAGGGAGGGAGGGAGGGAGGGAGGGAGAGAGTGGCGTGGGAAGGAGGGAGTGCGCTGGGAGCGAGGGAAGGGGGGGAGCGAGTGCCGTAGAAGGGAGGGAGGGAGGGAGGGAGAGAGGTGGCGTGGGAGGGAGGGAGTGCGCTGGGAGCGAGGGAGGGGGGGAGGGAGTGCTGTGGGAGGGAGGGAGGGAGTGCGCTGGGAGCGAGGGAGGGGGGGAGCGAGTGCCGTAGAAGGGAGGGAGGGAGGGAGGGAGAGAGTGGCGTGGGAGGGAGGGAGTGCGCTGGGAGCGAGGGAGGGGGGGAGGGAGTGCTGTGGGAGGGAGGGAGGGAGTGCGCTGGGAGCGAGGGAGGGGGGGAGGGAGTGCCGTGGGAGGGAGGAGGTGCCCAGAACTGAACACAATACTCTAAATGCGGCCACACCACCCTCTTCTACAACTGCAACGTCACCTCCCAACCACTATAATGTGCGTCAATGAATGCCCAAAAGTTGTTTTGCTGTACAGCTATCCTAACTACGGACAAAGTCCTCTCACACTCCAAAGATGTGCGGGTTTGTAGGTTAATTGGCTTTGGTATAATTGTCCCTAGTGTGTGTGTGTGTGTGTGTGGGATAGCGTTAGTGTGCGGGGATCGCTGGTCGGGCGCGGACTCGATGGCCGAAGGGCCTGAATCTCTAAAAATCTGCACCCCAGCTCACCCCTTTGGGACGTGGGAGGAGACCGGAGCACCCGGAGGAAACCCACGCGGTCACGGGGAGAACGTGCAAAACTCCACACACATACACACGCACGCAGGGACAGCGCCTGTGGTCAGGATCGAACCCGGGCCTCTGGCGCTGTGAGGCAGCAGCTCTACCCACCGCGCCGCCCAACAGATCTGCTTCATATCCAGAAATCAACGGGGATGGGAGAGCATTCAAGCCCATGACTGGATGGGCTGAACAGCTGTTCCCTGCTGGAATCTGTGCTCTGTCTTTGTTAAGTATCATATCATATATATACAGCCGGAAAACAGGCCTTTTCGGCCCACCAAGTCCGTGCCGCCCAGCGATCCCCGTACATTAACACTATCCTACACCCACTAGGGACAATTTTTACATTTACATTTACATTTACCCAGCCAATTAACCTACATACCTGTACGTCTTTGGAGTGTGGGAGGAAACGAAGATCTCGGAGAAAACCCACGCAGGTCACGGGGAGAACGTACAAACTCCTTACAGTGCAGCACCCGTAGTCAG
>NC_135986.1:24061035-24083245 GCF_053455715.1 Rhinoraja longicauda | reverse complement strand
GCGGTACCCCACTAGTCACTGCCTGCCATTCTGAAAGGGACCCATTTATCCCCACTCTTTGCTTTCTGTCTGTCAACCAATTTTCTATCCATGTCAGTACCCTACCCCCAATACCATGTGCTCTAATTTTGCCCACTAATCTCCTATGTGGAATCTTGTCAAAGGCGTTCTGAAAGTCAAGGTACCCCACATCCACCAGCTCTCCCCTGTTACTACTATCCAAAATGCTCAGCAATTTCGTCTTTTATAATTGACTCCAGCATCTTCCCCACCACTGATGTCAGACTAACTGGTCTATAATTTCTCTCTCCCTCCTTTCTTAAAAAGTGGGACAACATTAGCTACCCTCCAATCCACAGGAACTGATCCTGAATCAATAGAACATTTCTTGTAAGGTCGCAACATGGCTTCATTTTTAGTTCAGAGATACAGCGCGGAAACAGGCCCTTCGGCCCACCGGGTCCGCCCCGCCCAGCGATCCCCGCACACTAATACTATCCTACACACACACACACACACTAGGGACAATTTTACATTTATACCGAGCCAATTAGCCTGCAAACCTGCACGTCTTTGGAGTGTGGGAGGAAACCGGAGCGCCCGGAGAAAACCCACGCAGGTCACGGGGAGAACGTACAAACTCCATACAGACAGCACCCGTAGTCAGGAAGGAACCCGGGTCTCCGGCGCTGTGAGGCAGCAACTCTACCGCTGCGCCACCGTGCCTGTCCCTAGTGTGTGTAGGGCAGTGTTAATGTGCGAGGATTGCTGGTCGGCACGGACCCGGTGGGCCGAAGGGCCTGTTTCCACGCCTAGGATTCCCAACTGTCCCGTATTAGCCGGGACATCCCGTATTTTGGGCTAAATTGGTATGTTCCGTACAGGACCGCCCTTGTCCACTGTAGGCCTGGACACTGTAGGCCTGGACACTGTAGGCCCGGACACTGTAGGCCCGGACACTGTAGGCCCGGACACTGTAGGCCCGGACACTGTAGGCCCGGACACTGTAGGTCTGGACACTGTAGGCCCGGACACTGTAGGCCCGGACACTGTAGGCCCGGAGAGTGTAGGCCCGGACAGTGTAGGCCCGGACGCTGTACGCCCGGACGCTGTAGGCCCGGACACTGTAGGCCCGGACGCTGTAGGCCCGGACGCTGTAGGCCCAGACAGTGTAGGCCCGGACAGTGTAGGCCCGGACGCTGTAGGCCCGGACGCTGTAGGCCCAGACGCTGTAGGCCCGGAGGCCCGGGCGCCGCCTCATGGAGATTGCGTAGCAACCCGCCACCCGGCTCGGGTGGCCGCCATTGGTGGGGCGGGAGCACGTGGCCGCTGGCTGGGTGAGGTCACGTGGGGCGCGGGGCGGTGACGTCACCTTGTCCCGTATTTGGGAGTGAGGAAGTTGGCAACCCCCTCTCCAAACTAAACTAAACTAAGTTAATCTGAGCAGGAGCGATGGTGGGGGTGGGAGGAAGTGGATTTTCTCTGGTGAGGGAGTTTCCTGGTGAGGGGATTTTCTCGGGTGAGATCATGCAGCGTTTGAGGGGAAGTTGAAGTCAGGTTACACTTCTTTATCTGAGGCGATCTGTGCGTCACACAGCCGGCCTGGACTCGCAGGACATGCCGACCGCAGAACAGAACAACACAGGAACAGGCCCTTCAGCCCACAATGCCGTGCCAAACACAACACCAAGTTAAACCGATCTCCTCCGCCTGTTCCCACACTGGGGGGGGGGGGGGGGGGGGGGACCATCAGAGGAAGGGTCCTGACCCGAAACGTCAAGTATCAAGAGTGTTTTATTGTCACATGTCCCAGATAGAACAATGACATTCTTACTTGCAGCAGCACAACAGAGTATGTCAACATCGTGCACTGTAAACAACATGATAAACCAGAGAGAAAACGTCAGTTTGTGTGTAGACGCACGCACACACACGTACACACACACACACACACGCACGCACACATGCAAGCACGCACACATACGCACACACAGACACACGCACACACAAGCGCACACGCACACACACACGAACGCACACACAGGCACACACACAAACGCGCAAGCACACGCACACACGCGTGCGGACACACACACGCACACACACACACACACACGCGCGCGCATGCACACACACACCCACACACAAACACACACACACGCATGCACACACAAGGCACACACACAAACACGCAAGCAAACGCGCGACAACACACGCGCACGGACACACACCCACCGTACACACACGCACGCACGCACGCCAACACACACACATGCACCCACGCACACACACACACACGCGCACACACACAAATACGCACGCACGCACATACACACACGCACACATAAGCACACACACGTACGCGCACACACACGCGCTCATGCACACATACACACACACACGTACGCACGCACACGCGCACACACATGCACGCGCGCGCGAACACGCACACACATGCGCGCGCGAACACGCACACACACACACACACACCGTATTCCACTGGGGTGGGGGTGGTCGCCGGTCCCGTCAGCTGTTTGAGGTGGGGGTTGGTGTGTGACCCTCTCCCCTCTCCCCTCCCCCCCCCCCACCCCCTCCCCCTCTCCAGCAGCCGGAGTCGGCCCCCTCGCTCCCCCCTCGCCTGCCGGCCGAGACGGCGGAGATCAACCAGGGCGACCTGACCGACGCTCTCATCGACACCGAGCGCAGCCGCAGTGACACCGCCGATGGGACAGGTACGCTGGGACAGGGCGGGTACACAGGGACGGGTACACAGGGACGGGGGTACACAGTGACGGGTACACAGGGACGGGGGGTACACAGGGACGGGGGGTACACAGGGACGGGGGTACACACTGACGGGTACACAGTGACGGGGGGTACACACTGACGGGTACACAGTGACGGGGGGTACACAGGGACGGGTACACAGTGACGGGTACACTGACGGGTACACAGTGACGGGTACACAGTGACGGGTACACAGTGACGGGTACACAGTGACGGGGGGTACACAGGGACGGGTACACAGTGACGGGTACACAGTGACGGGTACACAGTGACGGGTACACAGTGACGGGTACACAGTGACGGGGGGTACACAGGGACGGGTACATAGTGACGGGTACACAGTGACGGGTACACAGTGACGGGGGGTACACAGGGACGGGTACACAGTGACGGGTACACAGTGACGGGGGTACACAGTGACGGGGGTACACAGGGACGGGTACACAGTGACGGGTACACAGTGACGGGTACACAGGGACGGGGGGTACACAGGGACGGGGGTACACAGTGACGGGTACACAGTGACGGGGTACACAGTGACGGGGGTACACAGTGACGGGGGTACACAGTGACGGGTACACAGTGACGGGTACACAGGGACGGGGGGTACACAGGGACGGGGGTACACAGTGACGGGTACACAGTGACGGGGTACACAGTGACGGGGGTACACAGTGACGGGGGTACACAGTGACGGGTACACAGTGACGGGTACACAGTGACGGGTACACAGTGACGGGGGTACACAGGGACGGGGGTACACAGTGACGGGTACACAGGGACGGGGGTACACAGTGACGGGTACACAGGACGGGGGTACACACTGACGGGTACACAGTGACGGGTACACAGGGACGGGTACACAGTGACGGGTACACAGTGACGGGGGTACACAGTGACGGGTACACAGTGACGGGTACACAGTGACGGGTACACAGGGACGGGGAGTACACAGTGACGGGTACACAGTGACGGGTACACAGTGACGGGTACACAGTGACGGGTACACAGGGACGGGGGGTACACAGGGACGGGGAGTACACAGTGACGGGTACACAGTGACGGGTACACAGTGACGGGGAGTACACAGTGACGGGTACACAGTGACGGGGGTACACAGGGACGGGTACACAGTGACGGGGTACACAGGGACGGGTACACAGGGACGGGTACACAGTGACGGGGGTACACGGGGACGGGTACACAGTGACGGGGGTACACAGGGACGGGTACACAGTGACGGGTACACAGTGACGGGGGTACACAGTGACGGGTACACAGTGACGGGTACACAGGGACGGGGGTACACAGGGACGGGGTACACAGGGACGGGGGGTACACAGGGACGGGGTACACAGGGACGGGGGTACACAGGGACGGGTACACAGTGACGGGTACACAGTGACGGGGGTACACAGGGACGGGGGTACACAGTGACGGGTACACAGTGACGGGGGGTACACAGGGACGGGTACACAGTGACGGGGGTACACAGGGACGGGGGTACACAGTGACGGGGGTACACAGGGACGGGGGTACACAGTGACGGGTACACAGTGACGGGGGTACACAGGGACGGGGGTACACAGGGACGGGGGTACACAGTGACGGGGGTACACAGTGACGGGGGTACACAGGGACGGGTACACAGGGACGGGGTACACAGTGACGGGGTACACAGGGACATGTACACAGGGACGGGGGGTACACAGGGACGGGGGTACACAGTGACGGGTACACAGTGACGGGGGTACACAGTGACGGGGGTACATAGGGACGGGGGTACACAGTGACGGGGGTACACAGTGACGGGGGTACACAGGGACGGGTACACAGGGACGGGGGTACACAGTGACGGGGGTACACAGGGACGGGTACACAGGGACGGGTACACAGTGACGGGGGGTACACGGGGACGGGTACACAGTGACGGGGGTACACAGGGACGGGTACACAGTGACGGGTACACAGTGACGGGGGTACACAGTGACGGGTACACAGTGACGGGTACACAGGGACGGGGGTACACAGGGACGGGGTACACAGGGACGGGGGGTACACAGGGACGGGGTACACAGGGACGGGGGTACACAGGGACGGGTACACAGTGACGGGTACACAGTGACGGGGGTACACAGGGACGGGGGTACACAGTGACGGGTACACAGTGACGGGGGGTACACAGGGACGGGTACACAGTGACGGGGGTACACAGGGACGGGGGTACACAGTGACGGGGGTACACAGGGACGGGGGTACACAGTGACGGGTACACAGTGACGGGGGTACACAGGGACGGGGGTACACAGGGACGGGGGTACACAGTGACGGGGGTACACAGTGACGGGGGTACACAGGGACGGGTACACAGGGACGGGGTACACAGTGACGGGGTACACAGGGACATGTACACAGGGACGGGGGGTACACAGGGACGGGGGTACACAGTGACGGGTACACAGTGACGGGGGTACACAGTGACGGGGGTACATAGGGACGGGGGTACACAGTGACGGGGGTACACAGTGACGGGGGTACACAGGGACGTGTACACAGGGACGGGGGTACACAGTGACGGGGGTACACAGGGACGGGTACACAGGGACGGGGGGTACACAGGGACGGGTACACAGTGACGGGGGTACACAGGGACGGGGGGTACACAGGGACGGGGGGTACACAGGGACGGGTACACAGTGACGGGGGTACACAGGGACGGGTACACAGGGACGGGGGGTACACAGGGACGGGGGGTACACAGTGACGGGGGTACACAGTGACGGGGGTACACAGGGACGGGTACACGGGGACGGGGGGTACACAGTGATGGGGGTACACAGGGACGGGTACACAGGGATGGGGGGTACACAGTGACGGGGGTACACAGGGACGGGGGTACACAGGGACGGGGGTACACAGGGACGGGGTACACAGGGACGGGTACACAGGGACGGGTACACAGGGACGGGTACACAGGGACGGGGGTACACAGTGACGGGTACACAGGGACGGGTACACAGGGACGGGGGTACACAGTGACGGGTACACAGGGACGGTACACAGGGACGGGTACACAGTGACGGGTACACAGTGACGGGGTGGGACACTTTCACAGTGACGGGGTGGGACAGGGACAGGACAGGGCCGACGGGGGGGTGAGTGTGTGTGAGAGAGTGCGAGCATGGGTGAACACAACAAGGGTGGGAATGGGGCGGACTCTGGGTGTGTGTGAGTGTGTCTGTGACTGTGTGTTTGTGGGTGTGTGAGTGTGTGCTAGTGTAAACACAGTGAGGTTGGAAGCAGGACAGTGTGTGTGTGTATCTGTGTGTGTGTGTGTGTGTGAGTGGTGTATCTGTGTGTATCTGTGTGTGTGTGTGTATCTGTGTGTGTGTGTGCTAGTGTAAACACAGTGACGTTGGAAGCAGGACAGTGTGTGTGTGTCTATGTGTGTGTGTGTGTGTCTGTGTGTGTGTGTATGAGTGGTGTATCTGTGTGTATCTGTGTGTGTGTGTGTGTGAGTGGTATATCTGTGTGTGTGTGTGTGGGTGTGTGTGAGTGTGAGTGGTGTATCTGTGTGTGTGTGGGTGTGAGTGTATGTGAGTGTGTGTGTGTGTGTGAGTGATAGCGACCTGTGTAAATGCAGCAAGAGTGGGAACGGGACAGTCACCAGGTGTGGGTGTGTGTGGGTGTGTGTGTGTGCGTGCGTGCGTGTGCATGCATCAGTGTGCGTGTGTGCAAGTGTGTGCTCGAATCAGTGTGCATTTAAGAGTGAGCGTGCATTTGTGGATGCTGCATGTGTGTGTGACTGTGCGTGACTGTGCATTAATATGTACGTGTGCGAGCCTGCATTGGTGTGTGTGTGAGCGGGCACGCTTAGCTGTTCGTGAGCATGCATATGGCATGCATTAATGTGTGTTAGTGCGTGTGTGTGAGCAGGCGTGAGTGTGCTTAGGAAGGAACTGCAGATGCTGGTTTAAATCGGAGGCAGACACTAAAAGCTGGAGTAACTCAGCGGGTCAGGCAGCATCTGTGGAGAACGTGGACAGGTACAAAGTGCTGGAGTAACTCAGCAGGTCAGGCAGCATCTCTGGAGAGAAGGAACGGGCGACGTTTTGGGTCGAGACCCTTCTTCAGGCTGAGAGTCAGGGGGGAGAGGGAAACGAGAGATACAGACGGCGATGTCGGGAGATGTAGAACAAACGAATGAAAGACATGCAAAAATGTCACGATGATAAACATCAGATAATACCACATAAAATCTGAAGAAGGGTCTCGACCCGAAACGTCACCCATTCCTTCTCCCCAGAGATGCTGCCCGACCCGCTGAGTTACTCCAGCACTTTGTACCTGTCCACGTTCTCCACAGATGCTGCCTGTCCCGCTGAGTTACTCCAGCGCTTTGTGCCCACCTTCGATTTAAACCAGCGTCTGCAGTTCCTTCCTCCACAGAGTTATAATTAAGTCTGTTTCGTGTAGTTTAGGAGGCAACTGCAGACGCTGGTTTACATCCGAAGACAGACACGGAACGCTGGAGTCACTCAGCGGGACGGGCAGCATCTCTTGGCGAGAAGGGTCTGAGGAAGGGTCTCGACCCAAAACGTCACCCGTTCCTTCTCTCCAGAGATGCTGCCTGACCCGCTGAGTTACTCCAGCACTTTGTACCTGTCCACGTTCTCCACAGATGCTGCCTGACCTGCTGAGTTACTCCAGCATTTTGTGCGTCTGTCTTTAGCGATAACTCTCACGGGGGCGTGAAGAATGACTGAGAACACACACACACCCCCCACACACCCCACACACACACACACACACCCCACACACACACACACACCCCCCACACACACCCCACACCCCACACACACACACACACCCCACATACACGTGGGAAGCGTTTGACCCGATCTTTCCTAAGCGCGGCTGTCCGTCACTTCATGACCCTCTCTCTCCCGTCCCTCCCGTACGCACAGGTGGGGTTCCCCTGGCGCGCCACGGCTCGCCCGTCTCTGTCTACCTGTTCCCAGGGGAGAACGGGCGGGAGAGGCCGCCGGCGCAGCCCGCCGCCGCCACCGCGGCAGGAGCCGACAAGCCGGACCCCGTGTTCCCATCGGACGGCAGCGAGCCGGGCAGTGACTCCACCGACAACGACGACTTCTGCATCCTCGACGCTCCCGGCATGGGAATACCGGTGAGTGTTGCCCAGTTGTACAGGGCCCTGGTGTGACCACACTTGGAGTACTGTGTGCAGTTGTACAGGGCCCTAGTGAGACCGCACCTGGAGTACTGTGTGCAGTTTTGGTCTCCAAATTTGAGGAAGGATATTCTTGCTATTGAGGGCGTGCAGCGTAGGTTCACTAGGTTAATTCCCGGAATGGCGGGACTGTCGTATGTTGAAAGACTGGAGCGATTGGGCTTGTATACACTGGAATTTAGAAGGATGAGGGGGGATCTTATTGAAACATATAAGATAATTAGGGGATTGGACACATTAGAGGCAGGAAACATGTTCCCAATGTTGGGGGAGTCCAGAACAAGGGGCCACAGTTTACGAATAAGGGGTAGGCCATTTAGAACGGAGATGAGGAAGAACTTTTTCAGTCAGAGAGTGGTGAAGGTGTGGAATTCTCTGCCTCAGAAGGCAGTGGAGGCCAGTTCGTTGGATGCTTTCAAGAGAGAGCTGGATAGAGCTCTTAAGGATAGCGGAGTGAGGGGGTATGGGGAGAAGGCAGGAACGGGGTACTGATTGAGAGTGATCAGCCATGATCGCATTGAATGGCGGTGCTGGCTCGAAGGGCTGAATGGTCTACTCCTGCACCTATTGTCTATTGTCTATTGTCTAATCTGAGGAAAGACATTCTTGCCGTAGAGGGAGTACAGAGAAGGTTCACCAGATTGATTCCTGGGATGGCAGGACTTTCATATGAAGAAAGACTGGATAGACTCGGCTTGTACTCGCTGGAATTTAGAAGATTGAGGGGGGATCTTATAGAAACTTACAAAATTCTTAAGGGGTTGGACAGGCTAGATGCGGGAAGATTGTTCCCGATGTTGGGGAAGTCCAGAACAAGGGGTCACAGTTTAGGGATAAGGGGGAAGTCTTTTAGGACCGAGATGAGAAAACATCTTTTCACACAGAGAGTGGTGAATCTGTGGAATTCTCTGCCACAGAAGGTAGTTGAGGCCAGTTCATTGGCTATATTTAAGAGGGAGTTAGATGTGGCCCTTGTGGCTAAAGGGATCAGGGGGTACGGAGAGAAGGCAGGTACGGGATACTGAGTTGGATGATCAGCCATGATCATATTGAATGGCGGTGCAGGCTCGAAGGGCCGAATGGCCTACTCCTGCACCTATTTTCTATGTTTCTAAGTTTCTACTGTGTGCAGTTGTACAGGGCCCTAGTGAGACCGCACCTGGAGTACTGTGCGCAGTTTTGGTCTCCAAATTTGAGGAAGGATATTCTTGCTATTGAGGGCGTGCAGCGTAGGTTCACCAGGTTAAGACTATTAAGGGGTTGGACACATTAGAGGCAGGAAACATGTTCCCAATGTTGGGGGAGTCCAGAACCAGGGGCCACACAGTTTAAGAATAAGGGGTGGGCCATTTAGAATGGAGATGAGGAAAAACTTTTTCAGTCAGAGAGTTGTGAATCTGTGGAATTCTCTGCCTCAGAAGGCAGTGGAGGCCAATTCTCTGAATGCATTCAAGAGAGAGCTAGATAGAGCTCTTAAGGATAGCGGAGTCAGGGGGTATGGGGAGAAGGCAGGAACGGGGTACTGATTGAGAATGATCAGCCATGATCACATTGAATGGTTCGAAGGGCCGAATGGCCTCCTCCTGCACCTATTGTCTATTGACAGACTATAGACGAGGGGAGATCTTATAGAGGTGTACAAAATCATGAGAGGAATAGATCGGGTAGACGCACAGAGTCTCTTGCCCGGAGTAATTGGTAAATTGAGAAGATTCACGAGGATGTTGCCAGGACTAGAGGGTGTGAGCTACAGGGAGAGGTTGAGCAGGCTGGGTCTCTATTCCTTGGAGCGCAGGAGGATGAGGAGAGATCTTACAGAGGTGCACAAAATCATGAGAGGAATAGATCGGGTAGACGCACAGAGTCTCTTGCCCGGAGTAGGGGAATCGAGGACCAGAGGACATGGGTTCAAGGTGAAGGGGAAAAGATTTAATAGGAATCTGAAGGGGTAACGTTTCAACACAGTGGGTGTACGGAACGAGGTAGTTGAGGCTGGGACTATCCCAACGTTTAAGAAACAGTTGGACAGGTACATGGATAGGACGGGTTTGGAGGGATATGGACCAAACGCGGGCAGGTGGGACTAGTGTAGCTGGGACACCTTGGCCGGTGTGGGCAGGTGGGACTAGTGTAGCTGGGACACCTTGGCCGGTGTGGGCAGGTGGGACTAGTGTAGCTGGGACACCTTGGCCGGTGTGGGCAGGTGGGACTAGTGTAGCTGGGACACCTTGGCCGGTGTGGGCAGGTGGGACTAGTGTAGCTGGGACACCTTGGCCGGTGTGGGCAGGTGGGACTAGTGTAGCTGGGACACCTTGGCCGGTGTGGGCGAGTTGGGCCGAATGGCCTGTTTCCACACTGTATCACTTGTCTGACTATAAATGACCTGCAAGCCCGCACGTGTTTGGAGTGCGGGGGGGGGGGGGGGGAAACCGGAGCACCCGGAGAAAACCCACGCAGGTCACGGGGAGAACTTGCAAGCTCCGCGCTGACAGCGCCCGTAGTCGGGATGGAACCCGGGGCTCTGGCGCTGTGAGGCAGCAGTTCTACCCGCTGCGTCACCGTTCCGCCCAGGTGGGCCAAAGGGCCTGTTTCCGCACAGTATCTCTAAACTAAAACTAATTTTATTTTTTAAATGGGGATCTGAAAGTGGCTGATTCAGCAGGTGAACGCTGATGAATTTATTCTGCAGGTTCCCACGCATGTGGTGAACAGAACTACACTCAGACTGTGGTCTAACCCCACGTTCTGTGATGTTGTGCTGTTTGTAACTTTCTTGCTCTGAAATATCTGCACCTGAGCTAATAAAGGCAATTACCCTGCTTGTAGAAACAAGGAAGTGCAGATGCTGGTTTATGGTGAAGGGGAGAAGTTTTAATAGGGATCTGAGGGGTAACCTTTTCACACAGAGGGTGGTGGGTGTATGGAACGAGCTGCCGGAGGAGGTAGTTGACTATCCCAACGTTTAAGAAACAGTTAGACAGGTACATGGACAGGACGGGTTTGGAGGGATTTGGGCCAAACGCGGGCAGGTGGACATGTTGGCCGGTGTGGGCAAGTTGGGCCGAAGGGCCTGTTTCCACGCTGTATCACTCTATATGACTCTACACAAAAGGACACAAAGTGCTGGAGTAACTCAGCGGGTCAGGCAGCATCTCTGGAGAACGTGGACAGGTACAGAGTGCTGGAGTAACTCAGCGGGTCAGGCAGCATCTCTGGAGAACGTGGACAGGTACAGAGTGCTGGAGTAACTCAGCGGGTCAGGCAGCATCTCTGGAGAACGTGGACAGGTACAGAGTGCTGGAGTAACTCAGCGGGTCAGGCAGCATCTCTGGAGAACGTGGACAGGTACAGAGTGCTGGAGTAACTCAGCGGGTCAGGCAGCATCTCTGGAGAACGTGGACAGGTGACGAGACCCTTTAGACTCTACACATAATGCGTGGAAGTAGGCCTTTCGGCCCAGCAAGTCCGCACCGACTAACAATCACACTCCAAAGACGTACAGGTTTGTAGGTTAATTGGCTTGGTGTGTGTGAAAATTGTCCTTAGTGTGTGTGTGTGTGTGTGTGGACTCGGTGGGCCGAAGGGCCTGTTTACGCGCTGTATCACGAAGCGTTTTCAGTCTGAAGAAGGGTCTCGACACGAAACGTCACCCATTCCTTCTCTCCAGAGATGCTGCCTGACCCGCTGAGTTACTCCAGCACTTTGTACCTGTCCACGTTCTCCAGAGATGCTGCCCGACCCGCTGAGTTACTCCAGCACTTTGTGTCTACCTACGTGTTTTCAAATTTCTACACACAGCACCTTTCCCTGTGAGTAATACTGGTGTCAGGGGTGAGGAAGGAGGTGAGGAGGGATTTCTTTAGTCAGAGGGTGGTGAATCTGTGGGATTCTTTGCCACAGACGGCTGTGGAGGCCACAAGTCAGTGGATATTTTTAAGGCAGAGATAGATAGATTCTTGATCAGTACGGGTGTCAGGGGTTTATGGGGAGAAGGCAGGAGAATGGGGTTAGGAGGGAGAGATAGATCAGCCGTGAGTGAATGGCGGAGTGGACTTGATGGGCCGAATGGCCTGATTATACTCCTAGAACTTATTAACATGAGAACAGGGCTCCCTCCTCACTGCCCCTCTCTCCCTCCCCCAGCGCAGGAGGAGTTGATTTGATGGGCTGAATGGCCTAATCTGCTCAGAGAAACATAGAAAATAGGTGCAGGAGGAGGCCATTCGGCCCTTCGAGCCTGTACGCACCACCATTCAATGTGATCGTGGCTGATCATCCACAATCAGTAACCCGTGCCTGTCTTCTCCCCATATCCCTTGATTCCACTAGCCCCCAGAGCTCTATCGAACTCTCTCTTAAATCCATCCAGTGATTCGGCCTCCACTGCCCTCTGTGGCAGAGAATTCCACACATTCACAACTCTCTGGGTGAAAAAGTTTTTTCTCATCTCAGTTTTAAACGGCCTCCCCTTTATTCTTAGACTGTGTGTGGCCCCTGGTTGTGGACTCGCCCAACATTGGGAACATGTTTCCTGCCTCTAGCTTGTACTTTCACGTGAGTGCTGGCGACCATGTTTGTTATAATGAAGCTTGTCTGCTCTCTTGCAAGCCCAAGGACGGTGAGCCGGTGGTGTCCAAGCTGACAGCGGGCAGCATCGCCGTGAAGGACAACTACTTCTCACGCCCCATCGGCAGCACCGACCTCCTGAAGGCACCCGGCCGCTTCCCAGTGCCCGACTCACGCATCATGCTGCGGGAGATCTCCGTGGTCTGGCATCTGTACGGGGGCAAGGACTTCAGCCCAGCCCGCACCCGCACGCCCACACGCCCACACCCGCACTCGCCCAGGTACGGCACGCCCGCGCACCCGCACGCCCACACCCGCACTCACCCAGGTACGGCACGCCCGCGCACCCGCACGCCCACACCCGCACTCACCCAGGTACGGCACGCCCGCGCACCCGCACGCCCACACGCCCACACCCGCACTCGCCCAGGTACGGCACGCCCGCGCACCCGCACGCCCACACGCCCACACCCGCACTCACCCAGGTTCGGCACGCCCGCGCCCACACCCGCACTCGCCCAGGTACGGCACGCCCGCGCACCCGCACGCCCACACGCCCACACCCGCACTCACCCAGGTACGGCACGCCCGCGCACCCGCACGCCCACACCCGCACTCACCCAGGTACGGCACGCCCGCACGCCCACACGCCCACACCCGCACTCGCCCAGGTACGGCACGCCCGCGCACCCGCACGCCCACACGCCCACACCCGCACTCACCCAGGTTCGGCACGCCCGCGCCCACACCCGCACTCGCCCAGGTACGGCACGCCCGCGCCCACCGCCACACGCCCACCGCCACACGCCCACCGCCACACGCCCACCGCCACACGCCCACACGCCCACACCCGCACTCACCCAGGTACGGCACGCCCACACCCGCACGCCCACACCCGCACTCGCCCAGGTACGGCACACCCACGCCAGCACACCCACACCCGCACGCCCACCGCCACACGCCCACCGCCGCACGCCCACCGCCGCACGCCCACCGCCACACACCCACACACCCACACCCGCATTCGCCCAGGTACGGCACGCCCGCGCCAGCACGCCCACCGCCGCACGCCCACCGCCACACACCCACACCCGCACGCCCACACGCCCACACGCCCACACCCGCACTCGCCCACACCCGCACGCCCACACCCGCACTCGCCCAGGTACGGCACGCCCGCGCCAGCACGCCCACCGCCGCACGCCCACCGCCACACACCCACACCCGCACGCCCACACTCCCACACCCGCACTCGCCCAGGTACGGCACGCCCACACCCGCACGCCCACACCCGCACGCCCACAACCGCACGCCCACACCCGCACGCCCACACCCGCACGCCCACACCCGCACTCGCCCAGGTACGGCACGCCCGCGCCAGCACGCCCACCGCCGCAAGCCCACCGCCACACGCCCACCGCCGCACGCCCACACGCCCACACCCGCACTCGCCCAGGTACGGCACGCCCACCGCCACACGCCCACACCCGCACTCGCCCAGGTACGGCACGCCCACACCCGCACTCACCCAGGTACGGCACGCCCACGCCAGCACGCCCACCGCCACACGCCCACACCCGCACGCCCACACCCGCACGCCCACACCCGCACTCGCCCAGGTACGGCACGCCCACCGCCACACGCCCACACCCGCACTCGCCCAGGTACGGCACGCCCACACCCGCACTCACCCAGGTACGGCACGCCCACGCCAGCACGCCCACCGCCACACGCCCACACCCGCACGCCCACACCCGCACGCCCACACCTGCACTCGCCCAGGTACGGCACGCCCACGCCAGCACGCCCACCGCCACACGCCCACACCCGCACGCCCACACCCGCACGCCCACACCTGCACTCGCCCAGGTACGGCACGCCCACGCCAGCACGCCCACCGCCACACGCCCACACCCGCGCTCGCCCAGGTACGGCACGCCCGCGCCAGCACGCCCACCGCCACACGCCCACACCCGCACTCACCCAGGTACGGCACGCCCGCGCCCACACGCCCACACCCGCACTCACCCAGGTACGGCACCCGACCCCCTCCTCACACTCTGCAGAGAAAGACCACCGGGGTCAGTCCTGTGTGTAGACCCTCGACTCACTCCTGGTGCTTCTCACCAGCGACCACCCATTCACACACCAGTACCATCAGTTTAGTTCAGTTCCCCGTCCCTGCTTTCTCCCCACATCCCATGATCCCTTTTGCCCCAAGAGCTAAATCTAACTCATCAATACATTCCTGTTTTAGTTTAGTTTAGTTTAGAGACACAGCGCGTAAACAGGCCCTTCGGCCCACCGGGTCCGCACCGCCCAGCGATCCCCACACACTAACACTATCCTACACACACTAGGGGCAAGTGTCTCCTCCACCCACCCACTCTGCAGAGAAAGACCACTGCCTGTATTGTATGTATCCCCTCGACTCACTCCTAGTGCGGCACGGACTCGATGGGCAGAAGGGCCTGTTTCCGCACCCTGTCTCTGAACTAAACTAGTGTGTGAACGGGCGATCGCCGGTCGGCGCGGGCTCGGTAGGCCGGAGGTGCCTGTTTCCGCTCTGTACCTCTCGAGGTCCAGAGTAAATGCGATGCTCAGGAACCTGTGTGACCTCTCTCGCAGGGTGAAGCCGCCCAGCGCCGGCGCCAGAGGGTCACCCTCACGATCGGCCTTCACCAACCGCCCACAGAACACCTGGAGGACGCTGGGAGGCTCGGACAGAAACCATGACATCCTCATGGAGATACAGCTCACCAAGGTAGTCATCCCACCATCCACTGGAAACATAAACAACAGGCGCAGGAGTGGGTTATTCGGTAGGGTTGCCAACTGTCCCGTATTAGCCGGAACATCCCATCTTTAGGGCTAAATTGGTTTAACATATAACATATAACATATAACAACTACAGCACGGAAACAGGCCTGTCCGGCCCTACCAGTCCACGCCGACCATTCTCCCTGACCTAGTCTCATCTACCTGCACTCAGACCATAACCCTCTAATCCCCTCCTATCCATATACCTATCCAATTTACTCTTAAATAATAAAATCGAGCCAGCCTCCACCACTTCCACCGGAAGCCCATTCCATACAGCCACCACCCTCTGAGTAAAGAAGTTCCCCCTCATGTTACCCCTAAACCTTTGTCCCTCAATTCTGAAGCTATGTCCCCTTGTTGGAATCTTCCCCACTCTCAAAGGGAAAAGCCTACCCACGTCAACTCTGTCCGTCCCTCTCAAAATTTTAAAAACCTCTATCAACCTTCTACGCTCCAAAGAATAAAGACCCAACCTGTTCAACCTCTCTCTGTAGCCTAAGTGCTGAAACCCAGGCAACATTCTAGTAAATCTCCTCTGTACCCTCTCCATTTTGTCGACATCCTTCCTATAATTTGGCGACCAGAACTGCACACCATACTCCAGATTCGGCCTCACCAATGCCCTGTACAATTTCAACATTACATCCCAACTTCTATACTCGATGCTCTGATTTATAAAGGCAAGCATACCAAACGCCTTCTTCACCACCCTATCCACATGAGATTCCACCTTCAGGGAACAATGCACAGTTATTCCCAGATCCCTCTGTTCCACTGCATTCCTCAATTCCCTACCATTTACCCTGTACGTCCTATTTTGATTTGTCCTACCAAAATGCAGCACCTCACACTTATCAGCATTAAACTCCATCTGCCATCTTTCAGCCCACCCTTCCAAAAGGCCCAAGTCTGTCTGTAGACTTTGAAAATCTACCTCACTATCAACTACTCCACCTATCTTAGTATCATCTGCATATTTACTAATCCAATTTGCCACACCATCATCCAGATCATTAATGTAAATGACAAACAACAGTGGACCCAACACAGATCCTTGGGGTACTCCACTAGACACTGGCCTCCAACCTGACATACAATTGTCAACCGTTACCCTCTGGTATCTCCCATTCAGCCATTGTTGAATCCATCTTGCAACCTCACTATTAATACCCAATGATTTAACCTTCTTAATCAACCTTCCATGTGGAACCTTGTCAAATGCCTTACTGAAGTCCATATAGACAACATCCACAGCCTTGCCCTTATCAATTTCCCTGGTAACCTCTTCAAAAAATTCAAGAAGATTAGTCAAACATGACCTTCCAGGCACAAATCCATGTTGACTGTTTCTAATCAGGCCTTGATTATCCAAATAATTATATATATTGTCCCTAAGTATCTTTTCCATTAATTTTCCCACCACAGACGTCAAACTAATAGGTCTATAATTGCTAGGTTTACTTTTAGAACCTTTTTTAAACAAAGGCACAACATGCGCAATGCGCCAATCTTCCGGCACCATCCCCGTTTCTAATGACGTTTGAAATATTTCCGTCATAGCCCCTGCTATTTCTGCACTAACTTCCCTCAATGTCCTAGGAAATATCCTATCAGGACCTGGAGACTTATCCACTTTTATATTCTTCAAAAGTGTCCGTACCTCCTCTTCTTTAATCCTCCTAATTTCCATCACTACTCTACTTGTTTCGCTTACCTCACATAATTCAATATCCTTCTCCTCGGTAAATACCGAAGAAAAGAAATTGTTTAATATCTCCCCCATTTCTTCCGGCTCAGCACATAGCTGTCCACTCTGACTCTCTAATGGACCAATTTTATCCCTCACTATCCTTTTGCTATTGACATATCTGTAGAACTCCTTGGGGTTTACTTTTACATTACTTGCCAAAGCAGCCTCATATCTTTTTTTCGCTTTTCTAATTTCCTTTTTAAGATTCCTTTTACATTCTTTATATTCCTCAAGAACCTCATTTACTCCCTGCCGCCCGTATGGGACCGCCCTTGTCCCGTATTAGGCCCAGGGGGGCGCTGTAGGCCCAGACAGTGTAGGCCCTGACATTGTAGGTCCAGGCAGTGTAGCCCCGGACACTGTAGGCCCGGACACTGTAGGTCCGGACAGTGTAGGCCGGGACACTGTAGGCCCAGGCACTGTAGGCTGGACACTGTAGGCCCGGACACTGTAGGCCCGGACACTGTAGGCCCGGACACTGTAGGCCCCGACACTGTAGGTCCGGACAGTGTAGCCCCGGACACTGTAGGTCCGGACACTGTAGGCCCGGACACCACAGGCCCGGACACCACAGGCCTGTACACTGTAGGCCCGGAGGCCCGGGTGCCGCCTAACAGAGGTTGCATAGCAACCTGCCACCCGGCCTGGTGGAGCGGGAGCACGTGGCACGTGGGGTGCGGGGCGGTGACGTCACCTTGTCCCTTATTTGGGAGTGAGATAGTTGGCAACCCTATTATTCAGCCCTTCGGGCCAGCACCGCCATTCAATATGATCGTGGCTGATCATCCAGAATCAGTACTCCGTTCAAGTGGTCTATCTTGCTCCTCTAGTATCTCTGGTGTTTAGGGTCGAGTGGTCTATCTTGCTCCTCTAGTATCTCTGGTGTTTAGGGTCGAGTGGTCTATCTTGCTCCTCTAGTATCTCTGGTGTTTGTTCTGCAGCAATGGCTGACGTTCTTGGTGCCTCCCCAGGTGAGCTTCCAGCACGAGACCTACTCGTTGCCGGGCCCGGCGGGGGAGAGGGGCCCGGTGGAGCTGGTGGCCCCGGGCCCCGAGGAGCAGCCCCTGGCCCGCCAGGTCTTCATCGTGCAGGAGCTGGAGATACGTGACCGGCTGGCCTCCTCCCAGATCAACAAGTTCCTGTACCTCTACACCAGCGAGAAGATGCCCAGGAGGGCCCACTCCAACATGGTATGGACGACGGTAACGCCCCGGCCCCCACACCTCACCCATTCCTCTCCTCCGCCCATGCTCCATCACCTAGTGTCTCCACTGAGTTACTCCAACACTCTGTGAAACGACTCCTATCCACGTTCTCCACAGATGCTGCCCGACCCGCTGAGTTACTCCAGCACTTTATACCTGTCCATGTTCTCCACAGATGCTGCCTGACCCGCTGAGTTACTCCAGCACTTTGTACCTGTCCACGTTCTCCACAGATGCTGCCCGACCCGCTGAGTTACTCCAGCACTTTGTACCTGTCCACGTTCTCCACAGATGCTGCCTGACCCGCTGAGTTACTCCAGCACTTTATGTCTATTTTCAGCCATGATGGCAGAGATTTGTTTAGAGATACAGCACGGAAACAGGCCCTTCGGCCCACTGAGTCTGCACCGACCAGCGACCCCCGCACACTAGCACTATCCTACACACACTAGGGACAATTTACATTTATACCAAGCCAATTAGCCCCCAACCCTATACATATTTGGAGTGTGGGAGGAAACCGAAGATCTCGGAGAAAGCACACGTGGTCACGGGGAGAACGTACAGACAGTGGGAGAGTCTAAGACCAGAGGGCACAGCCTCAGAATTAAAGGACGTTCTTTTAGGATGGGGATGAGGAGGAATTTCTTTAGTCAGAGGGTGGTGAATCTGTGGAACTCTTTGCCACAGACTGCTCTGGAGGCCACAAGTCAGTGGATATATTTAAGGCAGAGATAGATAGATTCTTGATTAGTGCGGGTGTCAGGGGTTATGGGGAGAAGGCAGGAGAATGGGGTTGGGAGGGAGAGATAGATCAGCCGTGATTGAATGGCGGAGTGGACTTGACGGGCCGAATGGCCTGATTCTGCTCCTATGACTTCTGACCTGATGAATGTGCTAATGGTTGTCTTGTTCCACAGCTGACGATAAAGGCCCTTCACGTCAGGCCTGAGTCGGGGATCGGAGGTCCTGAATGTTGCCTTCGAGTGTCGCTTATGCCATTACGCCTCAATATTGACCAGGTCAGTGGCTGCAACGTCCCTCCGCCTCGTCCACCCATCACTCCTTCCCTCCCCCGCCCTCACTGAGGGGTCGCCAACTTCCTCACTCCCAAATACGGGACAAAAGGTGACGTCACCGCCCCGCGCCCCACGTGACCTCACCCAGCCAGTGGCCACGTGCTCCCGCTCCACCAATGATGGCCGCCCGGGCCGGGAGGCGGGTTGCCACGCAACCTCCCCTAAATGGCGCCCGGGCCTACAGTGTTCCGGGCCTACAGTGTTCCGGGCCTACTGCAGCCTCCCGGGCCTACAGTGTCTGGGCCTGCACTTACCGGGCCTACAGTGTCCAGGCCTACAGTGCCCGGGCCTACAGCAGCCCCCCGGGCCTACAGTGTTCCGGGCCTACTGCAGCCCCCCGGGCCTACAGTGTCTGGGCCTGCACTTACCGGGCCTACAGTGTCCAGGCCTACAGTGCCCAGGCCTACAGCAGCCCCCCGGGCCTACAGTGTCTGGGCCTGCACTTACCAGGCCTGCAGCGGTCCCCGGGCCTACAGTGTTCTTGTCCTACAGCGGCCCCCGGGCCTACAGTGTCTGGTCCTGCACTTACCGGGCCTACAGCCCCCCCCCCGGGCCTACAGTGTCTGGGCCTGCACTTACCGGGCCTACAACGGTCCCCGGGCCTACAGTGTCCGGGTCTACAGCGCCCCCCGGGCCTAATACGGACAAGAACGATACCATATGGGACAAACCCATTTAGCCAAAATACAGGATGTCCCGGCTAATACGGGATAGTTGGCGACCCTACCCTATGCTCACTCCTCCCCTTCACCTTCACTCCCTCAGACTCACTCCCTCACCCTCACACTTCTCGTTCCCCATTACGCCCTCGCCTTCCCCAGCTCTCACCCTTTTCCCAGCATTCTCTCCCCCTCACTCTTGCTTTCCATCACTCCCTCCCCCTCACTCCCAGTCTCCATATCACCTATGCTCACTCCCTCCCCTCACCCTCCCCTCACTCCCTCCCCTCACCCTCCCCTCACTCCCTCCCCTCACCCTCCCCTCACTCCCTCCCCTCACCCTCCCCTCACTCCCTCCCCTCACCCTCCCCTCACCCTCCCCTCACTCCCTCCCCTCACCCTCCCCTCACTCTCTCCCCTCACTCCCTCCCTCACCCTCCCCTCACCCTCCCCTCACTCCCTCCCCTCACTCCCTCCCCTCACTCCCTCCCCTCACTCCCTCCCCTCACTCCCTCCCCTCACCCCCTCCCCTCACCCTCCCCTCACTCCCTCCCTCACTCCCTCCCCTCACTCCCTCCCCTCACTCCCTCCCCTCACTCCCTCCCCTCACCCTCCCCTCACTCCCTCCCCTCACCCTCCCCTCACTCTCTCCCCTCACTCCCTCCCCTCACCCTCCCCTCACCCTCCCCTCACTCCCTCCCCTCACTCCCTCCCCTCACTCCCTCCCCTCACTCCCTCCCCTCACCCCCTCCCCTCACCCTCCCCTCACTCCCTCCCCTCACTCCCTCCCCTCACTCCCTCCCCTCACTCCCTCCCCTCACTCCCTCCCCTCACTCCCTCCCCTCACTCCCTCCCCCTCACCCTCCCCTCACTCCCTCTCCTCACTCCCTCCCCTCACTCCTCCCTCCCCTCACCCTCCCCTCACTCCCTCCCCTCACTCCCTCCCCTCACCCCCTCCCCTCACCCTCCCCTCACTCCCTCCCCTCACTCCCTCCCCTCACTCCCTCCCCTCACTCCCTCCCCTCACCCTCCCCTCACTCCCTCTCCTCACTCCCTCCCCTCACTCCCTCCCCTCACCCTCCCCTCACTCCCTCCCCTCACTCCCTCCCCTCACTCCCTCCCCTCACTCCCTCCCCTCACTCCACTCTCTCGTCCTCCCTCTCCTTCGCCATCTCACCTCCCCTCCCTCGCCCTCACTCTTGCTCCCCGTCTCTCCCCAGCCCCCTGTCACTCCCCTTCCCCGTCACTCTTTTCCATCACTCCCCCACTCTCGCTCCCCCTTCCCCGTCATTTCCTCGCTCTCTCGGCCACACTCCATCCCCCTCACTCCCCTTCCCCATCCTTCCCCCCCCCCCCCCCACCCTCACTACTTCCCCATCACTCTTTAGACTTTAGAGATACAGCGCGGAAACAGGCCCTTCGGCCCACCGGGTCCGCGCCGCCCAGCGATCCCCGCACACGAACCCTAACCCCGCACACACTAAGGCCAATGTACAATTCTACCGGCGCTGATTAACCTACAAACCCGCACGTCTTTGGAGTGTGGGAGGAAAACCGGAGCGCCCGGAGAAAACCCACGCAGGTCACAGGGAGAACGTACAAACTCCGTACGGACAGCGCCCGTGGTCGGGATGGAACCCGGGTCTCTGGCGCCGTGAGGGATGTATTTCGGTGGCCATTCCGTGTAAAATGCCCCGACCGTTATACAAGACTACTTCACGCCTTCTGCGGAATTCTTTGCCACGGTGGCGCGGCGATAGAGTTGCCGCCTCACAGCGCCGGAGACCCGGGTTCCATCCCGACTACAGGCGCCGTCTGTACGGAGTTTGTACGTTCTCCCCGTGACCTGCGTGGGTTTTCTCCGGGCGCTCCGGTTTCCTCCCACATTCCAAAGACGTGCGGGTTTGTAGGTGAATTGGCTCGGTGTGTGTGTGGGTGTAAATTGTCCCTGGTGTGTGTGTGTGTGTGTGTGTGTGGGACAGTGTTAGTGTGCGGGGATCGCTGGTCGGCGCGGACTCGGTTTTTACACTGTATCTCTAAATCTAAACTAAACTAAAGAAGACAGTGAAGGCCTAGCTTTGTCACGGCATAA
>NC_135986.1:24031089-24060535 GCF_053455715.1 Rhinoraja longicauda | reverse complement strand
AAAGACGTACAGGTTTGTAGGTTAAATGGCTGGGTAAATGTTTAAAAAAACTGTCCCTAGTGGAGTGTAGGATAGTGTTAGTGTGCGGGGATCGCTGGGCGCACGGACCCGGTGGGCCGAAGGGCCTGTTTCTGCGCTGTATATCTAAATCTAAATCTTATTGCGAGCCCTGTCGCATGCTGTCCCAGGTTTGCTAGCTTGTCGCAGATGCATTTAGAACCACGTAATATTAAATTAAGTAAAGTCATTTGAAGATACCATAAAATACTTGTGTTTAACCAATTTATTTACCGTCAGGACATTTGACAGGTAGATTGGAGGCGACCGTTTGACGGTCAGATGTTTATGGCCAACAGCGATTACTTTTAAAGTAGGCTCCCTACCCAGATATGCAACCCAGAAACCAGATATGCATCTCCCGTACATTTTCAAAGATGCCCACACTCCGCACAAAAATCCATTTAAACACGTTTAAAATTAAATGTCTTAATACTGCTATTAGTAAACTGGAAGTCGATCCAGTTTGTGCCTTGTTACCGTGAAGCTTGGTTTTCAAGTAACCCGGGCAAGATGTTATATTTCAAAACTCTCGTAATTACAGACTTGTCAGTGATTTCAGCGAAAATTAGGGCGCCGGAGAAGCATTGATAAGCGTTGGAATTTCGCGATGTTTCCGAAGACAGCGTAATCTCTTAGCCAGGTGCTAGTTCACAAAAAAAAGTAACTTGTATCGACCTGACTCGGCATTGCCGTGGTCATTGTCGGAGGGTAAAAGAATATTTCGGGGATCTGCTACGACTGTTAACAGTCGCTGGCAGTCGCCTAAAAAATCGCCAAGTGGGACAGGCCCTTTAGGCCAAAGGACCGTTTCCACACTGACTGATTCATTCCTTCATTCATTCAATGAATCAATCAAATCGATGGATCAATCGATGAATCAATCGATGAATCATCAATCAGTCAATGAATGAATGAATCAATCAATCATTGAACTAATCAATCATGCGTCAATGGATCAATCTATCAATCCCAATGAATGAATCAATTAATGAATCAATCAATCCCAATGAATTATTCAATCAATCCATTAATTAATCAACCAATGAATGAATCAATCAATCATTGAACTAATCAATCAAAGGATCAATCAATCCCAATGAATGAATCAATGAATCAACCAATCAATTAATTATTCAATCAATAAATCGATGAATCAATTAATTAATCAATGAATCATCCAATCAATCAATGAATTATTCAATCAATCAATTGATGAATCAATTAATTAATCCATCAACCACAGAATGAATGAATTAATCAATCAATCAAAGAATCAACCAATCAATCAATGAATTATTCAGTCAATCAATGGATGAATCAATCAACCAAAGAATGAATTAATCAATCAATCGATCATTATTGTCACATGTGACATCACTATGATATTCTTTCTTTTGCACACCCAAGGTATGCAAAGGTATGCACAACCCAAGGTTGTCCCTTTACCTCCCCCCTCATCTCCATCCAAGGACCCAAACCAGTCTTTCCAGGTGAGGCAGAGGTTCACCTGCACCTCCTCCAACCTCATCTATTGTATCCGATGCTCTAGATGTCAACTTCTTTACATCGGCAAATCCAAACGCAGGCTCGGTGATCGTTTCGCTCAACACCTTCGCTCAGTCTGCCTCAGCACTTCAACTCCCCCTCCCACTCCCAGTCTGACCTTTCTGTCATGGGCCTCCTCCAGTGCCATAGTGAGACCCACTGGAAATTGGAGGAACAGCACCTCATATTTCGCTTGGGCAGCTTGCAGCCCAGTGGTATGAACATTGACTTCTCTAACTTTAGACAGTTCCTCCATCCCTCTCTTCCCCTCCTCCTTCCCAGATCTCCCTCTATCTTCCTGTCTCCACCTATATCCTTCCTTTGTCCCGCCCCCCTGACATCAGTCTGAAGAAGGGTCTCGACCCGAAACGTCACCCATTCCTTCTCTCCTGAGATGCTGCCTGACCTGCTGAGTTACTCCAGCATTTTGTGAATAAATACCTTCAAGGTATGCAAAGCGTCGCCACGTAAAGGGCGCAGACAATATGACTGTCGCTGATAAGTTCATAAGTTATAGAAGCAGAACTAGACCATCCAAGCTACTCCGCCATTCAATCATGGCTGATGTACTACTCCCTCCTAACCCCATTCTCCTGCCTTTCCCCCCAAGATCATAGACACCCTTCCCAATCAAGAACCTGGCAATCTCCGCCTTAAAAATACCCACTGGCTTGGCCTCCACCGTCGTGTGTGGCAATGAATTCCACAGATTCACTGCCCTCTGACTAATGAAATTCCTCCTCACCTCCGTTCCAAAGGTACGGAGGTTGTGCCTTCTGGTCCTGGACTGTCCCACCGTGGGCCGAACGGCCTGCCGTGCTGTTGTCCGTTGTGCGACATTCTTGGGGTAACCAGGTGTGTGAAGATGGGCCTTCAGGCTCCGTCATCTCAGTGTGGCCCTTATTTTACAGGTATGCCGATGAATACCTCTGCATCAAGTCCGAGCGGCTCAAGATTGTCCCAGCCTTCGTTACAGGGTATTGATAACGGTTTATTATTGTCACGTGTGCCGAGATGCAGCGAAAGAGGTTGTTTCACGGGCTCCCCAGTCAAATCACACCATCCGTGCGTGCACCAGGTAGCGCCAGAAAGAGAATAAAGAATGCAGCACACACCGACCAGCCAAAACATTCTGACCACTGACAGGCGAAGTGATTAACATTGATGATCTTGTTACAATGGCACCTGTCAAGGGGCGGGATATATTAGGCAGCAAGTGAAGCGTCAGTTCTTGAAGTTGACGTGTAGGATGCAGGAGAAATGGGCAGGAGTAAAGACCTGAGCGACTTTGACAAGGACCAAATTGTTATGGGCAGACGACTGGGTCAGAGGATCTCTGAAACGGCAAGGCTTGTGGGGTGCTCCCGGTCAGCAGTGGTGAGTACCGACCGACAGTGGTCCGAGGAGGGACAAACCACAAACCGGCGACAGGCAGGATGTTGGGCGCCCAAGGCTCATCGATGGGCGAGGGCAACGAAGGCTGTCCCGTCTGGTCCGAACCGACAGAAGGTCGACTGTGGCACAAGTCACAGAAAATGTTAAAATGGTGGTCACGGGAGGAATGTGTCACAATACACAGTGCATCGCACCCTGCTGTGTACGGGGCTGCACACGGAGGACCAACAGCATATTAGGCAGGTGGTCATAATGTTTTGGCTGGTCGGTGTATAGTGGTACAGATAGTGAGAAAGTGCAGACAACAAAAAAAGTGTCTCATCTGCAATGAGGTAGATTGGAAGATCGGGAGTTCATCCTTGACTCACGAGAGGCCCGTTCACAGTACAGAATGTAGTGTCAAAGGCAAATCGTAAAACTATAAGATCACAAGTCACAGGAGCAGAACTGGGACGTTAATCCCATCGAGTCTACTCCGCCATTCAATCACGGTGGTTGACAAGACCGCATTTAGAGTATTGCGTTCAGTTCTGGGTGCCGTGTTATAGGAAAGATGTCGTCAAGATGGAAAAGGTACTGAGAAGATTTACGAGGATGTTGCCAGGACTAGAGGGTATGAGCTACAGGGAGAGGTTGAGCAGGCTGGGTCTCTATTCCATGGAGCGCAGGAGGATGAGGGGAGATCTTACAGAGGTGCACAAAACCATGAGAGGAATAGATCGGGTAGACGCACAGAGTCTCTTGCCCAGAGTATAGGAATCAAGGACCAGAGGACATGGGTTTAAGATTTCTTTTTAGATTTAGAGATACAGCGCGGAAACAGGCCCTTCGGCCCACCGAGTCCGTGCCGCCCAGCGATCCCCGCACACTAAAACTATCCTACAAACACTAGGGACAATTTTTTAACATTTTTACCCAGTCAATTAACCTACAAACCTGTACGTCTTTGGATTGTGGGAGGAAACCGAAGATCTCGGCGAAAACCCACCCATGTCACGGGGAGAATGTACAAACTCCGTACAGACGGCGCCCGTAGTCAGGATCGAACCTGAGTCTCCGGCGCTGCATTCGCTGTAAGGCAGCAACTCTACCTCTGCGCCACCGTGCCGCGTTTAAGATGAGGGGGGGGGAAAGATTTAATAGGAATCTGGGGTATCTTTTCCACACAAAGGGTGTATGGGACAAGTGCCGGAGGAGGTAGTTGAAGTTGGGACTATCCCAACGTTTAAGAAACAGTTAGACAGGAAAGGACAGGTTTGGAGGGATATGGACCAAGGTGGGACTAGTGTAGCTGGGACATTGTTGGCTGGCGGGAGCAAGTTGGGCTGAAGGGCCTGTTTCCACACTGTATCACTCTCAATGGCAGATCCATCATTCCCTCTCAACCCCATTCTCCCGCCTTCTCCCCATGAGTTTTGGCGTCCGTACTAATCAAGAACCGATCAATCCCTCCTTTAAAAAATACCCGTTGACTTGGCCTCCACGGCCGTCTGTGGCAATGAGTTCCACAGATTCACCACTCTCTGGCTAAAGAAACTCCTCCTCACCCTCTTTCTATAGGAACGTCCTTTTATTCTGAGTCTGTGCCCTCTGCCTCTAGACCCTCCCACCTGTGGGAACATCCTCCCCACGTCCACTCTACCCAGGCCCTTCATTCACTACTAGATAGAAACATAGAAAGTAGGTGCAGGAGTAGGCCATTCGGCCCTTCGAGCCTGTACGCACCGCCATTCAATATGATCATGGCTGATCATCCAACTCAGTATCCCGTACCTGCCTTCTCTCCATACCCCCTGATCCCTTTAGCCACAAGGGCCACATCTAACTCCCTCTTAAATATAGCCAATGAACTGGCCTCAACTACCTTCTGTGGCAGAGAATTCCACAGATTCACCACTCTCTGTGTGAAAAAAAACGTTCTCATCTCGGTCCTAAAAGACTTCCCCCTTATCCTTAAACTGTGACCCCTTGTTCTGGACTTCCCCAACATCGGGAACAATCTTTCCCGCATCTAGCCTCTCCAACCCCTTAAGAATTTTATATGTTTCTATAAGATCCCCCCCCCTCAGTCTTCTAAATTCCAGCGAGTACAAGCCGAGTCTATCCAGTCTTTCTTCATATGAAAGTCCTGCCATCCCAGGGATCAATCTGGTGAACCTTCTCTGTACTCCCTCTAAGGCTAGAATGTCTTTCCTCAGATTAGGAGACCAAAACTGTACGCAATACTCCAGGTGCGGTCTCATAAGTTTCAATGAGGTCCCCCCTCATCCTTCTAAACTCCAGCGAGTACCGGCCCAGTGCTGACAAACGCTCGTCACAAACACCCAATAAAGAACTCGTCAATCTCTGCTTTAAAAATACCCACTGACTTGTGGCCTCCACCGTCGTGTGCGGCAATGAATTCCACAGATTCACCACCCACTGACTAATTAAATTCCTCCTCGCCTCCATTCCAAAAGTACGTCCTTTTATTCCGAGGTTGTGCCCTCTGGTCCTGGACTCTCCCACTGTGGGCCGAACGGCCCGCTGTACTGTTGTCCGTTGTGCGGTACTGTTGGGGTAACCGGGTGTGTGAAGATGGGCCTTCAGGCTCCGTCATCTCAGTGTGGCCCTTATTTTACAGGTATGCCGATGAATACCTCTGTAGCAAGTCCGAGCGGCTCAAGATCGTCCCAGCCTTCGTTACAGGGTATTGATAACGGTTTATTATTGTCACGTGTGCCGAGATGCAGCGAAAGAGGTTGTTTCACGGGCTCCCCAGTCAAATCACACCATCCGTGCGTGCACCAGGTAGCGCCAGAAAGAAAATAAAGGGCGCAGCATGTAGTGGTACAGGTAGAGAGAAAGTGCAGGCAACAAAAAAAGTGCAATAGGGTAGGTTGGAAGATTGGGAGTTCATCCCAAGTTCGTTCAGAGTGCAGGATATGGTGTTCATGGAAAATCAGAAGACTGGCGCAGCGGTAGAGTTGCTGCCTCACAGCGCTTGCAGCGCCGGACACCCGGGTTCGATCCCGACTTCGGGCTCCGTCTGTACGGAGTTTGTACGTTCTCCCCGTGACCTGCGTGGGTTTTCTCCAAAATCTTCGGTTTCCTCCCACACCCCAAAGACGAACAGGTTTGTACGTTATAGGAGTAAATAGGTCCTTCTGCAGTTGTACAGGGCCCTGGTGAGACCACATCTGGAGTATTGTGTGCAGTTTTGGTCTCCTAATTTAAGGAAGGACATCCTTGCTATTGAGGCAGTGCAGCGTAGACTCACGAGGTTAATCCCCGGGATGGCGGGACTGTCATAAGAGGAAAGATTTGAAAGCCTGGGCTTGTATTCACTGGAATTTAGAAAGATGAGAGGGGATTTTATAGAAACGTATAAAATTATAAAAGGACTGGACAAGCTAGATGCAGGAAAAATGTTCCCAATGTTGGGGGAGTCCAGAACCAGGGGCCACACAGTCTATGAATAAAGGGGAGGCCATTTAAAACTGAGGTGAGAAAAAACTTTTCCACCCAGAGAGTTGGGAATTTGTAGAATTTTCTGCCACAGAGGACAGTGGAGGCCGATTCACTGGATGGATTTAAGAGAGAGTTAGATAGAGCTCGAGGGGCTAGTGGAATCAAGGGATATGGGGAGAAGGCAGGCACGGGTTACTGATTGTGGACGATCAGCCGTGATCACAATGAATGGCGGTGCTGGCCCCTGCACCTATTTTCTAGGTTTCTATGTTAATTGGCTTGGTATAAGTGTAAAATTGCCCCTCGTGTGTGTAGGCTTGTGTTAGTGTGCGGGGATCGCTGGGCGGCGCGGACCCGGTGGGCCGAAGGGCCTGTTTCCGCGCTGTATCTCTACACTAAACAATTATAAGACATGGGAGCAGAATTGAGCCGTTCAGCCCATCGATTCAGCACCATTCAATCGTGGCTGATCTATCTTTACCTCTCAACCCCATTCCCCCACCTTCTCCCCATTACCTTTGACGCCCCTGCTGATCAAGAATCTGTCAATCTCCGCTTTAAAAATGCCCACTGACCTGGCCTCCAGAGCCAAGTTTGAAGAAGGGTCTCAACCCGAAACGTCACGCCTGAGATGCTGCCTGACCTGCTGAGTTACTCCAGCATTTTGTGAATATAGGCCTCCAGAGCCGTTTGTGGCAATGAATTCCACAGATTCACCAACCTCTGACTAAAGAAATTCCTCCTCATCTCCGTTCTAAAGATGGGTAGGAAGGAACTGCAGACGCTGGTTTAAATCGAGGGCAGACACAAAACGCTGGAGTAACTCAGCGGGACAGGCAGCATCTCTGGAGAATGGGTGACGTTTCGGGTCGAGGCCCTTCTTCAGTTTGAGGCTGTGCCCTCTGGGCCTCGACTATCCCATCATGACTAGCTGGGCCGAACGGCCTGCTGTGCGCTTGGTTTCACGTTGGCCGTTGTGCGGTACTGTTGGGGTAACCAGGTGTGTGAAGATGGTTCTTCAGGCTCCGTCATCTCAGTGTGGCCCTTATTTTACAGGTTTGCCGATGAATACCTCTGTAGCAAGTCCGAGCGGCTCAAGATCGTCCCAGCCTTTGTTACAAGGTATTGATAACGGTTTATTATTGTCACGTGTGTCGAGATGCAGCGAAAGAGGTTGTTTCACGGGCTCCCCAGTCAAATCACAACATCCGTGCGTGCACCAGGTAGCGCCAGAAAGAAAATAAAGGGCGCAGCATGTAGTGGTACAGGTAGAGAGAAAGTGCGGACAACAAAAAAAGTGCAATAGGGTAGGTTGGAAGATTGGGAGTTCATCCCAAGTTCGTTCAGAGTGCAGGATATGGTGTTCATGGAAAATCAGAAGACTAAACACGGTGGCGCAGCGGTAGAGTTGCTGCCTCACAGCGCTTGCAGCGCCGGAGACCCGGGTTCGATCCCGACTACGGGCGCTGTCTGTACGGAGTTTGTACGTTCTTTCCGTGACCTGCGTGGGTTTTCTCCGAGATCTTCGGTTTCCTCCCACACTCCAAAGACGTGCAGGTTTGTAAGTTATGGGAGTAAAGAAGTCCTTCTGCAGTTGTACAGGGCCCTGGTGAGACCACATCTGGAGTATTGTGTGCAGTTTTGGTCTCCTAATTTAAGGAAGGACATCCTTGCTATTGAGGCAGTGCAGTGTAGGCTCACGAGGTTAACCCCCGGGATGGCGGGACTGTCGTATGAGGAAAGATTGGAAAAACTGGGCTTGTATTCACTGAGAGGGGATCTTATAGAAAGGTATAAAATTATAAAAGGACTGGACAAGCTAGATGCAGGAAATTTTTTCCCAATGTTGGGGGAGTCCAGAACCAGGGGCCACACAGCCTAAGAATAAAGGGGAGGCCATTTAAAACTGAGGTGAGAAAAAACTTTTCCACCCAGAGAGTTGTGAATTTGTGGAATTCTCTGCCACAGTCGGCAGTGGAGGCCGATTCTCTGAATGAATTTAAAAGAGAGTTAGATAGAGCTCTAGGGGCTAGCGGAATCAAGGGATATGGGGAGATTGTTGATTGGCTTGGTATAAGTGTGAATTGTCGCTCGTGTGTGTAGGCTTGTGATAGTGTGCGGGGATCGCTGGTCGGCGCGGACTCGGTGGGCCGAAGGGCCTGTTTCCGCGCTGTATCTCTAAACGAAACAATTATAAGACATGGGAGCAGAATTGAGTCGTTCAGCCCATCGATTCAGCACCATTCAATTGTGGCTGATCTAGTCAAGTCAAGTCACGTGGGCGGCACGGTAGCGCAGCGGTAGAGTTGCTGCTTTACAGCGAATGCAGCGCCGGAGACTCAGGTTCGATCCTGACTACGGGTGCTGCACTGTACGGAGTTTGTACGTTCTCCCCGTGACCTGCGTGGGTTTTCTCCGAGATCTTCGGTTTCCTCCCACACTCCAAAGACGTGCAGGTATGTAGGTTAATTGGCTGGGTAAATGTAAAAAAATTGTCCCTAGTGGGTGTAGGATAGTGTTAATGTGCGGGGATCGCTGGGCGGCACGGACTTGGAGGGCCGAAAAGGCCTGTTTCCGGCTGTATATATATGATATGATATGATATTTGTCACACACACATAAATGCGCAGTGAAATGAAAGATTACCCACAGTCCAACAACAAGAGCAATAAAAATAAGCAATAACACACACAATCAAACAAAAAGAAACATCCATCCCAGTGAGTCTCCTCCAGTCACCTCCTCACTGTGATGGAAGGCCAGAATGTCTTTTCTCTTCCTCTGCCGCCTTCTCCTGCGGTCAGGCTGTTGAAGTTGCCACGTTCCAGGCCGCGCCGGACGGTGAAAGGTCCGCTACGGACCGACCCAAGCCCCGCGATTCGGGGCGGGCGAAGACGCTGCCGCCGCACGTCGGGGCACCCGACATTGAAGCCCCCGCCGGGCGGAGAAAATCCCGCGGCCTATTCCAGGCCGCGCCGGACGGTGAAAAGTCCGCGGCGGGCCGACCCAAGCCCCGCGATCCGGGGCGGACGAAGACGCTGCCGCTGCTGGAGCTCCCGATGTCGGCCCCCACTCAGGGGGCTGCGAGCTTCCGACGTCCACGTCTATCTATCCCTCTTAACCCCACTCCCCCGCCTTCTCCCCATTACTTTTGACGCCCTTGCTAATCAAGAATCTGTCAATCTCCGCTTTAAAAATGCCCACTGGCCTGGCCTCCAAAGCAGAGTCTGAAGAAGGGTCTCGACCCGAAACGTCACCCATTCCTTCTCTCCTGCGATGCTGCCTGACCTGCTGAGTTACTCCAGCATTTTGTGAATATAGGCCTCCAGAGCAGTCTGTGGCAATGAATTCCACAGATTCACCACCCTCTGACTAAAGAAATTCCTCCTCATCTCCGTTCTAAAGGTGGGTAGGAAGGAACTGCAGATGCTGGTTTAAATCGAGGGCAGACACAAAACGCTGGAGTAACTCAGCGGGACGGGCAGCATCTCTGGAGGGAGGGAAGGAATGGGTGACGTTTCGGGTCGAGGCCCTTCTTCAGTTTGAGGCTGTGCCCTCTGGGCCTCGACTCTCCCATCATGACTAGCTGGGCCGAGCGGCCTGCTGTGCGCTTGGTTTCACGTTGACCGTTGTGCGGTACTGTTGGGGAGACCAGGTGTGTGAAGATGGTTCTTCAGGCTCCGTCGTCTCAGTGTTGCCCTTATTTTACAGGTTTGCCGATGAATACCTCTGCAGCAAGTCAGACTGGCTCAAGAACGTCCCAGCCTTCGTTACAAGGTATTGATAACGGTTTATTATTGTCACGTGTGCCGAGACGCAACGAAAGAGGTTGTTTCACGGGCTCCCCAGTCAAATCACACCATCCGTGCGTGCACCAGGTAGCGCCAGAAAGAAAATAAAGAGTGCAGCATGTAGTGGTACAGGTAGAGAGAAAGTGCAGGCAACAAAAAAAAGTGCGATGACTTCAATGAGGTAGATTGGAAGACAGGGAGTTCTCAGTTTTCGAGAGGCCCATTCAGAGTGCAGAATATAGATTTAGATTTAGAGATACAGCGCGGAAACAGGCCCACCGGGTCCGCGCCGCCCAGCGATCCCCGCACATTAACACTATCCTACGCACACTAGGGACAATTTTTACATTTACCCAGTCAATTAACCTACATACCTGCACGTCTTTGGAGTGTGGCAGGAAACCGAAGATCTCGGAGAAAACCCACGCAGGTCACGGGGAGAATGTACAAACTCCGTACAGACGGCGCCCGTAGTCAGGATCGAACCTGAGTCTCTGGCGCTGCATTCGCTGTAAGGCGGCAACTCTACCGCTGCGCCACCGTGCCGCCTTTAGTGTTAAAAGCAAATCATAGGACAGAGGATCAGAATGAGTACATTCGGCCCCTCGAGCCTGCTCCGCCATTCTGTCATGGCTTGTCCATTTTTTCCCTCTCGGCCGCATTTTAACTTTAGTTTGGAGACGCAGCGCGGAAACAGGATCTTCGGGCGACCGGGCCCGCGCCGACCAGCGATCCCCGCACATTAACGCTACTCGACACGCACATCAGGCACATTAACACTATCCTACACACACTAGGGACAATTTTTACATTTACCAAGCCAATTAACCTACAAACCCGCACGTCTTTGGAGTGTGGGAGGAAACCGGAGCGCCCGGAGAAAACCCACGCAGGTCACGGGGAGAGCGTGCAAACTCCGTGCAGACAGCACCCGTGGTCAGGATCGAACCCAGATCTCTGGCGCTGTGAGGCAGCGGCTCTACCCGCTGCGCCACCTGACCTCTCCCCGTAACCGTTCACAAAACCGCGCTTGATCAACAGTTAAATTCCTCGATGTAATGACAGGCTGGAGGGTGGTTTACCGAGTACAGGTGTTTCACAAGGGGCATTTGACAAAATGTCACGTTAAAAGCCTGACCGCGGCGCTTGCGGCCAGGAAATACGACGGGGAAAGGCGGTCGGGTTGGGAGCGTGGGATTAAAAACCGGAGCACCCGGAGAAATCCCCATGCAGGTGACGGGGAGAACGTACAAACTCCGTACAGACAGCGCCCGTAGTCGGGATCGAACCCGGATGAAATTAACCCTGGGCAAGAGAAAGGTTCTGCTTGAACATATTGAATGGCGGTGCGTACAGGCTCGAAGGGCCGAATGGCCTACTCCTGCACCTATTTTCTATGTTTCTGTGAACGGCTATCTAGTAGAATGCATCAAGATTAGTTTAGAGATACAGCGCGGAAACAGGCCCTTCAGCCCACCGAGTCCGCGCCGACCAGCGATCCCCGCACACTAACACTATCCTACACACACTAGGGACAATTTTACATTTACACCAAGCCAATTAGCCTACAAACCCGCACGTCATATGTTAAAAGACTGGAGCAACTTGGCTTGTATACACTGGAATTTAGAAGGATGAGAGGGGATCTTATCGAAACATAAGATTGTGCCCTAGTGAGACCGCACCTGGAGTACTGTGTGCAGTTGTACAGGGCCCTGGTGAGACCGCACCTGGAGTACTGTGTGCAGTTGTACAGGGCCCTAGTGAGACCGCACCTGGAGTACTGTGTGCAGTTTTGGTCTCCAAATTTGAGGAATGATATTCTTGCTATTGAGGGCGTGCAGCGTAGGTTTACTAGGTTAATCCCCGGAATGGCGGGACTGTCGTATGTTGAAAGACTGGAGCGACTAGGCTTGTATACACTGGAATTTAGAAGGATGAGAGGGGATCTTATCGAAACGTATAAGATTATTAAGGGGTTGGACACGTTAGAGGCACGAAACATGTTCCCAATGTTGGGGGAGTCCAGAACCAGGGGCCACAGTTTAAGAATAAAGGGTAGGCCATTTAGAACGGAGATGAGGAAAAACTTTTTCAGTCAGAGAGTTGTGAATCTGTGGAATTCTCTGCCTCAGAAGGCAGTGGAGGCCGATTCTCTGAATGCATTCAAGAGAGAGCTAGATAGAGCTCTTAAGGATAGCGGAGTCAGGGGGTATGGGGAGAAGGCAGGAACGGGGTGCTGATTGTGAATGATCAGCCACGATCACATTGAATGGCGGTGCTGGCTCGAAGGGCCGAATGGCCTCCTCCTGCACCTATTGTCTTTGGAGTGCGGGAGGAAACGGATGATCACGGAGAAAACCCACGCAGGTCACGGCGGCCATTTTAGTAGGCAGAAACTTGCAGAAACATTTTAAAAGAAAAATAATACAAATCTGTGAGTTGATAGATGAGATATATTCTGCATTTTAATGGTATCATCACACATACTGTCCCCCCAAAACACTGATTACACTGCAAGAGGCAGAGCGAACGGCGGGTTTTGCCTACTAAAATGGCGGACATTACGCTCCTTTGCGTACTGCACTTCAGTATAGGCGATTTTGACGGAGTGGTTCATCTTGCTCCTCTAGTATCTTTGCTCAGGACCGCTCTCTAGTTGGTGAGAGGACGGTTCAATTGCCTGATAACAGCTGGGAAGAAACTGCCCCTGAATCTGGAGCTGTGCGTTTTCACACTTCTGTACCTCTTGCCTGATGGGAGAGGGGAGAAGAGGGAGTGGCCGGGGTGAGACTGGTCTGGTCCTTGGTTATGCTGCTGGTCTTGCCGAGGCAGCGCGAGGTGTAGATGGAGTCAATGGAAAGGAGATTTCCTCTCACGTCCCAAAGACGTGCAGGTTTTGTAGGTTAATTGGCTTCTGTATATTGCCCCTGGTGTGTAGGTAGGGTTGCCAACTTCCTCACACCCAAATAAGGGACAAACGGTGACATCACCGCCCCGCGTGAACTCTCCCAGCCAGCGGCCACATGCTCCCGCTCCACCAATGGCAGCCGCCCGGACCGGGAGGTGGGTTGCTATGCAACCTCCGTGAGGCGGCACCCAGGCCTCCGGGCCTACACTGTCCGGGCCTACAGCGGCCCCCGGGCGTACATTGTACAGGCCAACATTGTCCGGGCCTTCAGTGTCCGGGCCTACAGTGCTCCCTGGGCCTAATACGGGACAAACCAATTTAGCCCAATATACGGGATGTCCTAGCTAATACAGGACAGTTGGCAACCCTCTGTGTAGGATAGAACCAGTGTTCGAGGCGACCGCTGGTTGGCGTGGAGTCTTTACTGCAGACGGGATCTTAAGGTACTGGTGGCACAGCGGGTAGAGCTGCTGCCTCACAGTGCCAGAGACCCAAGTTTCATCCTGACCTCGGGTGCTGTCTGTCCGTGTGGAGTTTGCACGCTCTCCCTGTGACCTGGTGTCATCATAGGTGGATCAGGTCAAGAAGGCTTTTGGCACATTGGCCTTCATCGGTCAAGGTATTGAGTACAGACGTTGGGAGGTCATGTTGCAGTTGTACAGGGCACTGGTCAAGTCAAGTCAAGTTTATTTGTCACATACACATACACGATGTGCAGTGAAATGAAAGTGGCAATGCCTGCGGATTGTGCACAAAAAATTACAATTACAGCATATAAATTAAAATTAATACAGAAAAGAAGATTTAGTCCCTGGAGTTATAATAGTTAACAGTCCTGATGGCCTGTGGGAAGAAACTCAGTCTCATCCTCTCCGTTTTCACAGCGTGACAGCGGAGGCGTTTGCCTGATCGTAGCAGCTGGAACAGTCCGTTGCTGGGGTGGTAGGGGACCCCCATAATGTTGCTGGCTCTGGATCTGCACCTCCTGATGTATAGGTCCTGCAGGGGGGGGTTTGGAGTATTGTGTTCAGATTTGGTCACCCTGTTACAGGAAAGATGTTGCTAAGCAGGAAAGGGGCTCGGGGTGATTTACAAGGATGTTGCCAGGACTCGAGGGGCCTGAGCTACAGGGAGGGGTTGGGAGCAGGCTGGGACTCTATTCCCTGGAGCGCAGGAGGATGAGGGGTAATCTTATAGAGGTGTACAAAATCATGAGAGGAATAGATCAGGTAGACGCACAGAGTCTCTTGCCCAGAGTGGGGGAATCGAGGACCAGAGGACAAGGGTTTACGGTGAGGGGGAAGAGATTTGATAGGAATCTGAGGGGCAATTTTGGACAGGCACATGGAGAGAGGATGGAAGCAAAAAGCTGGAGTAACTCAGCGGGACAGGCGGCATCTCTGGAGAGAAGCAGACGTCTGGGTGACGTTTCGGGTTGTCTAGATCTGAAACATCACCCTTTGCGTTTCTCCAGAGATGCCGCCAGTCCCACTGAGTTACTCCAGCTTTTTGTGTCTATAGACAATAGACAATAGGTGCAGGAGGAGGCCATTCGGCCCTTCGAGCCTATACGCACCGCCATTCAATGTGATCATGGCTGATCATTCTCAATCAGTACCCCGTTCCTGCCTTCTCCCCCATACCCCCTGACTCCGCTATCCTTAAGAGCTCTATCCAGCTCTCTCTTGAACGCATTCAGAGAATTGGCCTCCACTGCCCTCTGAGGCAGAGAATTCCACAAATTCACAACTCTCTGAGTGAAAAAGTTTTTCCCCATCTCAGTTCTAAATGGCCTGCCCCTTATTCTTAAACTGTGGCCCCTGGTTCTGGACCTCCCCCCAACATCGGGAACATGTTTCCTGCCACGACCTTCGGTTTTTTCTGCATTTCCTTCCTGCACAGGTTCATGGACGGGACGGGGTTGGAGGGATGCGGGCCAAACGCGGGCAGGTGGGACTGGTGTAGATGGGGGCGTGTTGGCCGGCACGGGCAAGTTGGGCTGAAGGGCCTGTTTCCGACTCCACAACAGCTGTCTGAGTGTATGTTAGCCTAAACGTTGCCCTTGTGTTTCAGACGTCATGGCGGACAGGACCAGAGACAGCATACACAGCGGCAGAACATCTCTGCACAGCACAAACGGTAGCTATCAACCATCCGATCGCGAGGGAGGCCATTTAAAACTGAGGCGAGAAAAAACCTTTTCACCCAGAGAGTTGTGAATGTGTGGGATTCTCTGCCACAGAGGGCAGTGGAGGCCGATTCACTGGATGGATTTAAAAGAGAGTTAGATAGAGCTCGAGGGGCTGGTGGAATCAAGGGATGTGGGGACACCTGTCCCTTTACCTCCCCCCTCAACTCCATCCAAGGACCCAAACAGTCTTTCCAGGTGAGGCAGAGGTTCACCTGCACCTCCTCCAACCTCATCTATTGCATCCGCTGCTCTAGATGTCAACTTATTTACATCGGCGAAACCAAGCGCAGGCTCGGCGATCGCTTCGCTGAACACCTGCGCTCGTTCCGCATTGACCAAACTGATCTCCCGGTGGCCGAGCACTTCAACTCCCCCTCCCACTCCCAGTCTGACCTTTCTGTCATGGGCCTCCTCCAGTGCCATAGTGAGGCCCACCGGAAATTGGAGGAACAGCACCTCATATTTCGCCTGGGCAGCTTGCAGCCCAGTGGTATGAACATTGACTTCTCCAACTTTAGATAGTTTCTCTGTCCCTCTCTTCCCCTCCCCTTCCCAGATCTCCCTCTATCTTCCTGTCTCCACCTATATCCTTCCTTTGTCCCGCCCCCCTGACATCAGTCTGAAGAAGGGTCTCGACCCGAAACGTCACCCATTCCTTCTCTCCTGAGATGCTGCCTGACCTGCTGAGTTACTCCAGCATTTTGTGAATAAATCGATGTGGGGAGAAGGCAGGCACGGGTTACTGATTGTGGATGATCACATTGAATGGCAGTGCTGGCTCGAAGGGCCGAATGGCCTCCTCCTGCACCTATTTTCTATGTTAACTGTACCTTCAGAGCAAGGAGGTCCTATTGCAGATGTACAGGGCCCTGGTGAGACCGCACCTGGAGTATTGTGTGCAGTTTTGGTCTCCTAATTTGAGGAAGGACATCCTTGCTATTGAGGGAGTGCAGCGTAGGTTCACCAGGTTAATTTCCGGGATGGCGGGACTGTCATATGATGAAAGATTGGGTCGACTGGACTTGTATTCACTGGAATTTAAAAGGATGAGAGGGGATCTTATGGAAACATATAAAATTCTTAAGGGATTGGACAGGCTAGATGCAGGAATAATGTTCCCGATGTTGGGGGAGTCCAGAACCAGGGGGCCACACAGTTTAAGAATAAGGGGTCGGCCATTTTGGACTGAGATGAGGAAAAACTTTTTCCACCCAGAGAGTTGTGAATCTGTGGAATTCTCTGCCACAGAAGGCAGTGGAGGCCAATTCTCTGGATGGATACAAGAGAGAGTTAGATTTAACTCATAGGGCTAACGGAATCAAGGGATATGGGGAGAAATCAGGAACGGGGTACTGATTGTGGATGATCAGCCATGATCACATTGAATGGTGGTGCTGGCTCGAAGGGCCGAATGGCCTCCTCCTGCACCTATTGACTATTGTCTATCACATTGAATAGCAGCGCTGCTCAAAGGGCCGAATGGCCTCCTCCTGCACCTATTTTCTATGTAACTAGCCCCTTTGCAGCCGGGTAAAACCCACACAGGTCACGGGGAGAACGTACAACCTCCGTACAGACAGCACCTGTAGTCAGGATCGAACCCGGGTCTCTGGTGCCGTGAGGCAGCAACTCTACCGCTGCGCAACCGTGCCGCTCCAGTTGGCCCCCTTCGTTTTTCCCGGGGCGCTCCGCTTTTCTCCCACCTCCCTAAGACACGTGCGTGTTTGTAGGTTAATCGCCCATCGCCCTCCCCCAGTGTGTCGGGAGTGTGTGCGAAGGTCGGAAAACATAGAACTAGTGTGAACGGGTGATTGATGGCCAGTGCGGGTTCGGTGGGCCGAAGGGCCTGTTTCCCTGCTGTATCTTTCAACCAGAGACCCGGGTTCGATCCCGACCACGGGCGCTGTCTGTACGGAGTTTGTACGTTCTCCCCGTGACCCGCGCGGGCGCTCCGGTTCCCTCCCACACCCCAAAGACGTGCGGGTTTGTAGGTTAATCGGCTTGGTGTCGTTGTAAATTGCCCCACGTGCGTGCGTGCCGGACTGTGTTGGTGTGCGGGGATCGCTGGTCGGCGCGGACTCGCCGGGCCAAAGGGCCCGTTTCCACGCCGCGTCTCTAAACTAAACTCCCGATCTTCCACTCTACCTCCTTGCAGCTCTTGCCCTTTTTGCTGTCTGCACTTTCTCTCTCTCCGCAGCGCAGGTCTCTTTATTTTCTCTTTCGCGCTACCTGTTCCACGCGATCGATCAACATGGTGGCGCAGCGCCGGAGACCCGGGTTCAATCCCGACCACGGGTGCTGTCTGCGCGGAGCGTGTACGTGTGTAGGATAGTGCGAGTGTAGGGGACGATCGGGGGGAGGGGGGGGGGGGGGGGGGAAAGAGGGGAGAGGAGGGGCCGATTTCTGCGCTGAAAGTGTAACGCCCAAAGTGCAAGAGTAAATCCAGTCGGAAAATTCAGGACAAATGCTTCCCAGAGTGCAGGGAATATGGATCCCACCGCGTGCAAGAGAACACAGAAGGACACAAAGTGCTGGAGTAACTCAGCAGGTCAGGCAGCATCTCTGGAGAAGGCAGGCACAGAGGTAGAGTTGCCGCCTTACAGTGAATGCGGCGCCGGAGACCCGGGTTCCATCCCGACTACGGGTGCCGTCTGTACGGAGTTTGTACGTTCTCCCCGTGGGTTTTCTCCGAGATCGTCGGTTTCCTCCCACACTCCAAAGACGTGCGGGTTTGTAGGTTAAATGGCTTGGTGTGTGTGTGTGTGTAAATTGTCCCCAGTGCGTGTAGGATAGTGTTAATGTGCGGGGATCGCTGGTCGGCGTGGACCCGGTGGGCCGAAGGGCCTGTTTCCGCGCCGTATCTCTAAACTAAACCAACTACATACGTATAAGAAAATAACTGCAGATGCCGGTACAAATCGACGGCGTTTATTCACAAAATGCTGGAGTAACTCAGCAGGTCAGGCAGCATCTCGGGAGAGAAGGAATGGGTGACGTTTCTGGTCGAGACCCTTCTTCAGACTGACTCTGGCGCAGCGGTAGAGTTGCTGCCTCACAGCGCCAGGGACCCGGGTTCAATCCCGACCACGGGCGCTGTCTGTACGGAGTTTGTCCGTTCTCCCCCGTGACCTGCGTGGGTTTTCTCCGGATTCCTCCCACATCAAACACCACAGGGGTTTGTTTGTAGGTTAATCAACGTGGCAAAATCGTAAATTGTCCCTCGTGCGTGCGGGGAAAGCTGGTCGGTACGCACTCGGTGGGCCGAAGGGCCTGTTTCATGCTGTATCTCTAAGCCAACTCTTATCTGGCTGGCTGCCAAGTCAAGTCAAGTTTATTTGTCCCGTACACATACACCACGTGCAGTGAAATAAAAGTGGCAAACAGAATAGAGAAAAAAATGTTAACACAAAAAATAAATTAAATGAGTCCCTGGTGATATGAGAGTTAACAGTCCTGATGGCCTGTGGGAAGAAACTCCGTCTCATCCTCTCCGTTTTCACAGCGTGACAGCGGAGGCGTTTGCCTGACCGTAGCAGCTGGAACAGTCCGTTGCTGGGGTGGTAGGGGTCCCCCATAATGTTGCTGGCTCTGGATCTGCACCTCCTGATGTATAGGTCCTGCAGGGGGGCGAGTGTAGTTCCCATAGTGCGTTCTGCCCAACGCACTACTCTCCGCAGGGCCTTCCTGTCCTGGGCAGAGCTGTTCCCAAACCAGACTGTGATGTTGCCGGACAGGATGCTCTCTACAGCCCCAGAGTAGAAGCACTGAAGGATCCTCTGAAACACTCTGAATTTCCTCAGCTGTCTGAGGTGGTAAAGGCGCTGCTCTTGGTATTGAGGGCATGCAGCGTAGGTTAATTCCCGGAATGGCGGGACTATCATATGTTGAAAGACTGGAGCGACTAGGCTTGTACACACTGGAATTTAGAAGGATGAGAGGAGATCTTATCGAAACGTATAAGATTATTAAGGGGTTGGACACATTAGAGGCAGGAAACATGTTCCCAATGTTGGGGGAGTCCAGAACCAGGGGCCACAGTTTAAGAATAAGGGGTCGGCCATTTAGAACAGAGATGAGGAAAAACCTTTTCAGTCAGAGTTGTGAATCTGTGGAATTCTCTGCCTCAGAAGGCAGTGGAGGCCAATTCTCTGAATGCATTCAAGAGAGAGTTAGATAGAGCTCTTAAGGATAGTGGAGTCAGGGGGTATGGGGAGAAGGCAGGAACGGGGTACTGATTGAGAATGATCAGCTATGATCACATTGAATGGCGGTGCGTACAGGCTCGAAGGGCCGAATGGCCTCCTCCTGCACCTATTGTCTATTGCCTTGCCTTACTCACCAGTGCGGCAATGTGTGTTGTCCATGTCAGATCCCCTGTGATGTGGACTCCCGGGTATAAAATGGTAAATTGTCCCTAGTGGGTGTGGGACAGCACAGGCGTGCAAGGATCGCTGGTCGGCACGCACTCGGTGGGCCGAATGGCCCGTTGCACGCCGTATCGCTAAGCCAACTCTTATCTGCCTGCGTGCAATCCATAACCCCTCCACCCATCCGAAAGTCTTTTACAAGCCACTATCGTATCTGCCTTCACCACCACCCCTGGCAACGTGTTCCAGGCCCCCACCACCCTCTGAACAAAAAATACTTCCCCCCCCCCCCCCACCCCACCCCACACACCGTTACATTTTTCCCCTCCCATCTTAAGGCCACACCCTCTAGTTTAGTTTAGCGATACTACCCGAGTCCGCACCGACCAGCGATCCCCGCACATTAACGCTGTCCTACACACACACACTTAAGGACAATTCATCTTTACACCGAGCCAATTAACCTACAAACCCGCACGTCTTTGGAGTGAGGGAGGAAACCGAAGATCCTGGAGGAAACCCACACAGGCCACGGGGAGAGAGAACGTACAAACTCCGTGGTCGGGATGGAACCCGGGTCTCCGGCGCTGTGAGGCAGCGGCTCTATAAAGGTGTTTCATTAAATTAAAAACTTAGTCGAGTTAGTAAGACACGATTTACTGGGTACGGGAGCTGGGTGAAGGGGACGGGGCGAGGGGGGGGAGGGCAATGGGTCGATCGCCAGGCCCTCGTACGTGCCACCACAGGGTGGGTGACCCCCGAGACCCGTGCGCGCAGAGAGACCGACCGCCATTTTGTGTTTCAGGGTTGCTGCCAGAAACGGTCGGAGTGAGCGAGCCGCCTCCAGCAGGTACGAAGTGGTGACATGACCTTCCCCACACACACACACACACACACACACACACACAGGCAGAGACACACACACACAGGCAGAGATAGACACGTGCGCACACACACACACAGGCAGAGATACACACACACACAGGCAGAGATACACACACACACACACAGGCAGAGACACACGTGCGCACACACACACACAGGCAGAGACACACACACACAGCCAGAGACACACACACACACGCACACAGCCAGAGACACACACGTGCGCACACACACACACAGGCAGAGATACACACACACACACAGGCAGAGATACACACACACACACAGGCAGAGACACACGTGCGCACACACACACACAGGCAGAGACACACACACACACACACACAGCCAGAGACACACACGTGCGCACACACACACACACACAGGCAGAGACACGCACGCACACACTCACAGGCAGAGACACACACGCACACACAGGCAGAGACACACATGCACACACACACACAGGCAGAGACACACACGCACAGGCAGATACACACGCGCACACACACACTCACAGGCAGAGACACGTCCACGCGCACACAGGCAGACACACACAGGCAGAGACAGGCGCAGACACACACAAGAATGCAGACAGGCACAGACGCACACAAAATAAAAAAGGAAAAAAGAGAAAAGACAGAGATGCACACGCACAGCACAGAGTAATGCACATACACATGCAGCATGCAGACATGCACATACACATGCAGCATGCAGATAGACATGCACACGCATGCAGCATGTAGATAGACACACGCAGGCAGACACGTGAACAGGCAGCTAGACACAGACACTCACATGCACACAGACACAGGCACGCACACAGACACGTGCACACAGACAGACACGTGTAGGCAGTCAGACACGTGCAGACTCACAGGTACTCACGCACGCACACACACATGCACATAGACAGATGCAGACACGCACAGACATGCACACACATGCACACAGACATGCACACACATGCACACAGACATGCACACACATGCACATAGACAGGTGCAGACACGCACACATGCAGACAGTCTGACACACATGCAGAGTCTCACAGGCCCACAACCATGCAAACACATGCACTAAATAAACTAAACTTTTTAAAAAACTAAACTAAATTAAAAACGCCTTCTGGCTCACACATCGGTGTCCATTTTGTTCATCCTATCCAGTGAAATGCCACCCAGGGCCAACAGAGTCCTTTTTAAAACCATCAATACCATTTAAGGCACAAAGATAGACTCTCGTGCAGACAGACACACTTGCACACACGCACGCAGACAGACAGAGACAGACACACTTGCACACACGCACGCACGCAGACGGGGACAGACACACTTGCACACACACACGCAGACAGACAGAGACAGACACACTTGCACACACGCACACACGCAGACGGGGACAGACACACTTGCACACACACACGCAGACAGACAGAGACAGACACACTTGCACACACGCACACACGCAGACGGGGACAGACACACTTGCACACACACACGCAGACAGACAGAGACAGACACACTTGCACACACGCACACACGCAGACGGGGACAGACACACTTGCATGCACGCAGATAGACAGACACACCTGCACACACACACACGCAGATACACACTTGCACACGCACGCAGATAGACAGACACTTACACACGCACATAGACAGACAGACACACTTGCACACACACACGCAGATAGACAGAGACACTTGCACACACGCATGCAGATACACACTTGCACACACACACGCATGCAGATACACACTTGCACACACGCACGCACGCAGATACAGAGACACACACTTGCACGCACGCACGCACATAGACACACACTTGCACACATGCATGCACAGATAGACAGAGACAGACACACTTGCACACACAGACATAGACACACACACACAGACATGCGCAGGTACACTGACACACAAATGCACGCACACAGTGGAGACCTAATGTTTGCACAGGGAGGGGAGGGGAGGGGAGGGGAGGGGAGGGGAGGGGAGGGGAGGGGAGGGGAGGGGAGGGGAGGGGAGGGGAGGGGAGGGGAGGGGAGGGGAGGGGAGGGGAGGGGAGGGGATTGCACACTCCTCCCTCCGTCACCCCCACTAACACACTCCCCTCTTCCAGCCGTCACGGACGTGGATTCTGCCAGTTTCCGGCCCGGATCCCTGGAGAGCCTGGCTGAAGTCGAAGGTACGGTGGTGCCGGGGGCAGGCACGGCCTACTCCTGCACAGAGCCTGTGCCGTTCCACGTGTCTCTCTCTCTCTCTCTCTCTGTCCACCTCTAGTGTAGGAAGGAACGGCAGGTGCTGCTTCACACCGAAGACAGACACAAAGTGCCGGAGTAACTCAGCGGGTCGGGCAGCACCTCTGGAGAGAAGGGATGGGCGACGATTCGGGTCGACACCAGACTTGCCGACACCGAATAAACATGCCCCCATCTACACTAGTCCCACCTGCCCGCGTTTGGCCCATATCCCTCCAAACCTGTCCCTATCCATTAATGACTTGGATGAAGGGATTAAAAGTACCATTAGCAAATTCGCAGACGATACAAAGCTGGGTGTCAGTGTGAACTGTGAGGAAGATGCTACGAGGTTGCAGGGTGACTTGGACAGGTTGTGTGAGTGGGCGGATGCGTGGCAGATGCAGTTTACTGTGGGTAAGTGTGAGGTTATCCACTTTGGTGGTCAGAATAGGAAGGCAGAGTATTATCTGAATGGTGTCAAGTTAGGAAAAGGGGACGTACAACGAGATCTGGGTGTCCTAGTGCATCAGTCACTGAAAGGAAGCATGCAGGTACAGCAGGCAGTGAAGAAAGCCAATGGAATGTTGGCCTTCATAACAAGAGGAGTTGAGTATAGGAGCAAAGAGGTCCTTCTGCAGTTGTACAGGGCCCTAGTGAGACCGCACCTGGAGTACTGTGTGCAGTTTTGGTCTCCAAATGTGAGGAAGGATATTCTTGCTATTGAGGGCGTGCAGCGTAGGTTTACTAGGTTAGTTCCTGGAATGGCGGGACTGTCATATGTTGAAAGACTGGAGCGACTAGGCTTGTATACACTGGAATTTAGAAGGATGAGAGGGGATCTTATAGAGACGTGTAAAATTATAAAAGGACTGGACAAGCTAGATGCAGGAAAAATGTTCCCAATGTTGGGGGAGTCCAGAAACAGGGGCCACAGTTTAAGAATAAAGGGGAGGCCATTTAAAACAGGTGAGAAAGAAAAAAAAAATCACCCAGAGTTGTGAATTTGTGGAATTCTCTGCCACAGACGGCAGTGGAGGCCGATTCACTGGATGGGTTTAAAAGAGAGTTAGATAGAGCTTTGGGAGCTAGTGGAATCACGGGATATGGGGAGAAGGCAGGCACGGGTTACTGATTGTGGACGGTCAGCCATGATCACAATGAATGGCAGTGCTGGCTCGAAGGGCCAAATGGCCTCCTCCTGCACCTATTGTCTATGTTTGAGAATGATCAACCATGATCACATTGAATGGCGGTGCTGGCTCGAAGGGCTGAATGGCCTCCTCCTGCACCTATTGTCTATGTTTGAGAATGATCAACCATGATCACATTGAATGGCGGTGCTGGCTCGAAGGGCTGAATGGCCTCCTCCTGCACCTGTTTTCTATGTTCCTATGAATCATAGTCGTCCAGGGTGGAAACAGACCCTTTGGCCCAACTTGCCCACATTGACATCAGGTCCCCTCTACACCAGTCCCACCTGACGATGTTTTGCTCGTATATATATACCCCTCTAAAACCAGTCCTATCCTTGTACCTGTCCAAATGTTGAATGGCCTCCTCCTGCACCTAGTTTGTATGTTTCTATGATAGAACTTTATTTATCCCAGGAGGGAAATTGATCTGCCAAGTGTCATAAAAGCACATGATACATGAAATCATAGTGACAAGTGGAAAGGATCGGGGGGGGGGTGGTGTGCAAAGATTGGGGGGAGTGGGGGGGTCAGTCTACCCCACAACAGAAGGGGAGGAGTTGTCCAGTTTGATAGCCACAGGGAAGAAGTATCTCCTGTGGCGTTCTGGGCTCCATCTTGGTGGGACCAGTCTGTTGCTGAAGGGGCTTCTCAGGTTGACCAGTGTGTCACGGAGGGGTGGGCTGTATTGTCCAGGATGTTCCGTGGTTAAATGTTTCATAAACATTGCGATAGTCCCAGCCTCTCTCCCTCACCTCTCTCCCTCACCCCCCCTCTCTCTCTCTCTCTCTCACCTTCTCTCTCCTCTCACCTTCTCTCCCTCACCTTTCTCTCCCTCTCTGTCACTACCTCCTCCCAGCAGCTCGTTCCACACGCCCACCACCCTCTGTGAGGAAAACGTTACACAAAGACATGCGTGTGTGTGTGTGTGTGCGTGTGTGTGTGTGTGTGTGTGTGTCTCTAAACTAACTGAAGAAAGGTCCCGACCCGAAACGTCACCCGTCCACGTTCTCCACAGATGCTGCCTGACCCGCTGAGTTACTCCAGCACTTTGTACCTGTCCACGTTCTCCACAGAGATGCTGCCTGACCCGCTGAGTTACTCCAGCACTTTGTACCTGTCCACGTTCTCCACAGATGCTGCCTGACCCACTGAGTTACTCCAGCACTTTGTACCTGTCCACGTTCTCCACAGATGCTGCCCGACCCACTGAGTTACTCCAGCACTTTGTACCTGTCCACGTTCTCCACAGATGCTGCCCGACCCGCTGAGTTACTCCAGCACTTTGTACCTGTCCACGTTCTCCAGAGATGCTGCCTGACCCGCTGAGTTACTCCAGCACTTTGTACCTGTCCACATTCTCCACAGATGCTGCCCGACCCACTGAGTTACTCCAGCACTTTGTACCTGTCCACGTTCTCCACAGATGCTGCCCGACCCGCTGAGTTACTCCAGCACTTTGTACCTGTCCATGTTCTCCAGAGATGCTGCCTGACCCGCTGAGACACTCCAGCACTTTGTACCTGTCCACGTTCTCCAGAGAGATGCTGCCTGACCCGCTGAGTTACTCCAGCACTTTGTACCTGTCCATGTTCTCCACAGATGCTGCCCGACCCGCTGAGTTACTCCAGCACTTTGTACCTGTCCACGTTCTCCACAGAGATGCTGCCCGACCCGCTGAGTTACTCCAGCACTTTGTGCCTTAAATTATATTGATGGTTTTATAAAGGACACTGTTGTGCCATTTCACTGGATAGGATTAACAAAATGGACAATGACGTATGAACCAGAAGGCATTTTTAATTTAGTTTCGTTTTTTTTTTAAAGTTTAGTTTAGTTTAGAGATACAGTGCGGAAACAGGCCCTTCGGCCCACCGGGTCCGCACCGCCCAGCGATCCCACTACGCACACATTCACTAGGGACAATGTAACAGAGGCCAATTAACCTACAAACCTGCACGTCTTTGGAGTGCGGGAGGAAACCGGAGCGCCCAGTGCCAGGGACCTGGGTTCATAGAAACATAGAAAATAGGTGCAGGAATAGGCCATTCGGCCCTTCGAGCCTGTACGCACCGCCATTCAATATGATCATGGCTGATCATCCAGCTCAGTATCCCGTACCTGCCTTCTCTCCATACCCCCTGATCCCTTTAGCCACAAGGGCCACATCTAACTCCCTCTTAAATATCACCAATGAACTGGCCTCAACTATCTTCCGTGGCAGAGAATTCCACAGATTCACCACTCTGTGAAGAAAAACTTTCTCATCTCGGTCCTAAAAGACTTCCCCCTTATCCTTAAACTGTGACCCCTTGTTCTGGACTTCCCCAACATCGGGAACAATCTTCCCGCATCTAGCCTGTCCAACCCCTTGTCCAACTCAATGTGATCATGGCTGATTAGTAATGCATCAAACTCCAATGTACAGATCTACTGACTTGGTCTCCAGAGATGCTGCCCGACCCGCTGAGTTACTCCAGCACTTTGTACCTGTCCACGTTCCCCAGAGATGCTGCCTGACCCGCTGATCCAGCCAGTTGTGGCAAAGAGTCCCACAGATTCACCACCCTCTGACTAAAGAAATTCCTCCTCATCTCCTTCCTAAAGGAACGTCCTTTAATTCTGAGGCTGTGCCCTCTGGTCCTAGACTCTCCCACCAGTGGAAACATCCTCTCCCCACCCACTCTATCCAGGCCGCTCACTGTTCTGTACGTTTCAATGAGGTCCCCCCTCATCCTTCTAAACTCCAGCGAGTACAGGCCCAGTGCCCACAAACGCTCATCGTAGGTTAACCCTGGGATCATTCATACAGTCAGAGTGATACAGCGTGGAAACAGGCCCTTCGGCCCAACTTGCCCACACCGGCCAACAATGTCCCAGCTACACTAGTTCCACCTGCCCGCGCTTGGTCCATACCCCTCCAAACCCGACCTATCCATGTACCTGTCTAAATGTTTAATTTGGCTGAGATTAGTTAAGTTTAGAGATACAGCGCAGAAACAGGCCCTTCGGCCCACCGGGTCCGCACCGCCCAGCGATCCCCGCACACTAACACTATCCCACACACACTAGGGACAATTTTTACATGTTACTGCATACCTGCACGTCTTTGGAGTGTGGGAGGAAACCGAAGATCTCGGAGAAATCCCACGCAGGTCACGGGGAGAACGTACAAACTCCGTACAGACGGCACCCGTAGGCGGGATCGAACCCGAGTCTCCGGCGCTGCATTCGCTGTAAGGCGGCAACTCTACCGCCGCGCCACCGTGCCGCCCTGTTGCGATAGTCACAGCCTCCTCGGATGGCACCACCTGCCCGCGTTTGGTCCACATCCCTCCAGACACGTCCTATCCCTGTTCCTGTCCGTTTCAAAAACGTCAGGATAGTCCCAGGCTCGACTACCTCCTCTGGCAACTCATCCCATACACCCACCACCCTCTGTGTGGAAAAAGTTACCCCTCAGATTCCCATTAAATTAGAAGGATGAGAGGGGATCTTATCGAAACATATAAAATTATTAAGGGGTTGGACACGTTAGAGGCAGGAAACATGTTCCCAATGTTGGGGGAGTCCAGAACAAGGGGCCACACAGTTTAAGAATAAGGGGTAGGCCATTTAGAACGGAGATGAGGAAAAACTTTTTTAGCCAGAGAGTTGTGAATCTGTGGAATTCTCTGCCTCAGAGGGCAGCGGAGGCCAATTCTCTGAAAACATTCAAGAGAGAGCTGGATAGAGCTCTTAGGGATAGCGGAGTCAGGGGGTATGGGGAGAAGGCAGGAACGGGGTACTGATTGAGAATGATCAGCCATGATCACATTGAATGGCGGTGCGTACAGGCTGGAAGGGCCGAATGGCCTCCTCCTGCACCTATTGTCTAAATCTTTCCCCCTTCACCTTGAACCCGTGTCCTCTGGTCCTCGATTCACCTACTCTGTGGGTCTACCCGATCTATTCCTCATGATTTTGTACACCTCTATAAGATCTCCCCTCATCCTCCTGCGCTCCAGGGAATAGAGACCCAGCCTGCTCAACCTCTCCCTGTAGCTCCCACCCTCTAGTCCTGGCAACACCCTCGTAAATCTGACACCGTACAGTCCCCTCGAAATCAGTGCCAGCTACAGATTCAGCCTGCCGGCGATCACACACACACACCCTCCAACCACTCAACCCGTTTGTGTTTCTCCACAGATTCCGAGCATCCGGTGGGAGAGACCAACGACCGAAGGCAGCCGACAGGTTCCGCTCAACACCCTCTCCCCTTCCCCTAGTCGGAACGCTGACGGGGGAGGGTGGGGTGGGAGAGAGAGGGGGGCGAGGAGAGGGAGGGGGGCGAGGAGAGGGAGGGGGCGAGGAGAGGGAGGGGGCGAGGAGAGGGAGGGGGCGAGGAGAGGGAGGAGAGAGAGAGAGAGAGAGAGAGAGAGAGAGAGAGAGAGAGAGAGAGAGAGGGAGACAAAAGCACTTTCAGTAGAGAGAGAGAGAAGAAACGCAAGACTCACAACTTGGACTCGCGAGCAGGGTCAGGGGCTAGGATTGTGAACGGGGTACAGTGGGCAGAGCGGCCTGGGGGAGAGAGGGACCTTCCTGCTGCCCCCTCAAGCTGAGGAAGGTCTTACTTGTAATGGAGAGAATTACACAGTTGTGCTCAGTGCAGTCTCTCTCTCTCTGTGTCTGTCTCTCACGTTTGGGGCTAGTACAGTTCTCAGACGAATGGGGCAGAAACCCCTCCCTCCTCTTCCCCATTGCAAAAGGGTCAAAGCAACCAGTCTGCCTTCAGAAACAATACCCTATTGTATTTGGGGGGGAGGGAGGGGAGAGGGGCAGAAGTTTCACTCTGTGTCTTACCTTGTGAGTGTGTGTGTGTGCGCGCTTAACTCTGCCTGCGTGTTCATCCTCCACAATGAACTACAAATCTCGCCCCCCGTCTGCAGGGAACAGGGTTGAGGGAAGGGGAGAGAAGGGGTGGGTGGGGGGGGGGGTGTGTAGGGAGCAGAATATACCATCCCAAACAGCCCCCCCTCCATAGAGAACCAAGACAGACATTTGTCCACAGCGTTCATCCAGAAGCCAAAACAACCAGAGGTTCAAGTGCACATTTAATACAGCGTTAGGTAGTGGATCACTGGGGGAGGGAGGAGGGAGGGAGAGAGAGAAAGAGAGAGATGGGGAGAGATGGGGAGAGATGGGGAGAGATGGGGAGAGATGGGGAGAGATGGGGAGAGATGGGGAGAGATGGGGAGAGATGGGGAGAGATGGGGAGAGATGGGGAGAGATGGGGAGAGATGGAGAGAGATGGAGAGAGATGGAGAGAGATGGAGAGAGATGGGGAGAGATGGGGAGAGATGGAGAGAGATGGAGAGAGATGGAGAGAGATGGGGAGAGATGGAGAGAGATGGGGAGAGATGGGGAG
>NC_135986.1:24016089-24028589 GCF_053455715.1 Rhinoraja longicauda | reverse complement strand
CGAACTGCGTTGGCACAGATGACTGTTGTCAACTGTAGGTGTCACAGAATGCCAGAGTAACTCAGCGGGTCAGGCAGCATCTAGGGGAGAGGGAATGGGTGACGTCTCGGGTAGACAGTAGACAGTAGACAGTAGACAGTAGACAGTAGACAGTAGACAGTAGACAGTAGACAGTAGACAGTAGACAGTAGACAGTAGACAGTAGACAGTAGACAGTAGACAGTAGACAGTAGACAGTAGACAGTAGACAGTAGACAGTGGACAGTGGACAGTGGACAGTGGACAGTGGACAGTGGACAGTGGACAGTGGACAGTAGACAATAGACAATAGACAATAGACAATAGACAATAGGTGCAGGAGGAGGTCATTCGGCCCTTCGAGCCTGTACGCACCGCCATTCGATGTGATCATGGCTGATCATTCTCAATCAGTACCCCGTTCCTGCCTTCTCCCCATACCCCCTGACTCCGCTATCCTTAAGAGCTCTATCTAGCTCTCTTGAATGCATTCAGAGAATTGGCCTCCACTGCCTTCTGAGGCAGAGAATTCCACAGATTCACAACTCTCCGACTGAAAACGTTTTTCCTTATTCTTAAACTGTGTGTGGCCCCTGGTTCTGGACTCCCCCAACATTGGGAACATGTTTCCTGCCTCTAACGTGTCCAACCCCTTAGTAATCTTATACCTTTCGATAAGATCTCCTCTCATCCTTCTAAATTCCAGTGTATACAAGCCTAGTCGCTCCAGTCTTTCAACATACGACAGTCCCGCCATTCCGGGAATTAACCTACGCTGCACGCCCTCAATAGCAAGAATATCCTTCCTCAAGTTCGGAGACCAAAGCTGCACACAGTACTCCAGGTGCGGTCTCACTAGGGCCCTGTACAACTGCAGAAGGACCTCTTTGCTCCTATACTCAACTCCTCTTGTTATGAAGGCCAACATTCCATTGGCTTTCTTCACTGCCTGCTGTACCTGCATGCTTCCTTTCAGTGACTGATGCACTTGGACACCCAGATCTCGTTGTACATCCCCTTTTCCTAACTCGATGCCGTTCAGACTTCGATTTGCACCAGCACCAGCAGTTATGTCGCTGCACTGTTGTTAACTGTATGTTTGTGTTGTCGTTAGTGTGAGAGGGGTACCAAGGCACATTCCTTGTGTGTGCACATACTTGGCCAATTAACCCATTCGTTCATTCACAGGAAATTCAAGAGAGCTGGTTTACAAAAACAGGGATGTAATGCTGAGGCTGTATAAGGCGCTGGTCGGACCACATTTGGAGCACTGTGAGCGGTTTTGGGCCCCCATATATGAGGAAGGGCGTGCCTTCTCTGGAGACAGGATCCAGAGGAGGTTCACGAGAACGATCCCAGGAATGAGTGGGTTAACGTACGATGAGCGTTTGTGGGCACTGGGCCTGTACTCGCTGGAGTTTAGAAGGACGAGGGGGGACCTCATTGGAAGCGTACAGAATAGTGAGCGGCCTGGATAGAGTGGATGTGGAGAGGATGTTCCCACTAGTGGGAGAGTCTAGGACCAGAGGGCACGGCCTCAGGATTAAAGGACGTTCCTTTAGGAAGGAGACGAGGAGGAAATTTCTTTAGTCAGAGGGCGGTGAATCTGTGGGATTCTTTGCCACAGACGGCTGTGGAGGCCACAAGTCAGTGGATATATTTAAGGCAGAGATGGATAGATTCTTGATCAGTGCGGGTGTCAGGGGTTATGGGGAGAAGGCAGGAGAATGGGGTTAGGAGGGAGAGATAGATCAGCCGTGATTGAATGGCAGAGTAGACATGATGGGCCGAACCCAGAGACCCAGGGTTCGATCCCGACCACGGGCACCGTCTGTACGGAGTTTGTACGTTCTCCCCGTGACCTGCGTGGGTTTTCTCCGGGTGCTCCGGTTTCCTCCCACACTCCAAAGACGTGCAGCTTTGTAGGTTAATTCATAGAATAAGGGGTCGGCCATTTGGAACGGAGATGAGGAAAAACTTTTTCAGTCAGAGAGTTGTGAATCTGTGGAATTCTCTGCCTCAGAAGGGCAGTGGAGGCCGATTCTCCGAATGCATTCAAGAGAGAGCTGGATGGAGCTCTTAAGGATAGCGGAGTCAGGGGGTATGGGGAGAAAGCAGGAACGGGGTACTGATTGAGAATGATCAGCCATGATCACATTGAATGGCGGTGCGTACAGGCTCGAAGGGCCGAATGGCCTCCTGCTGCACCTATTGTGTACTAATTGGCTTGGGGTCATTGTAAATTGTCCCCAGTGTGTGTGTGTGGGATGGTGTTAGAGGGCAGGGATCGCTGGTCGGGGCGGGAAGGAAGGAGGGTCAGTGAATGGGAAGGGAGGGGGGGGGAATGGACGGTGGGGGGGGGGGGGGGGAGGAGGGAGAGGAGTGGGAGAGAGGGAGGATAGGGATGGTGGGGTGGGGGAAGGAGATGGGATGGTGAAGGTAGTGGGGAAGGTGGGGATAGTGGGTGGGAGGGGGAGGGAGGGGAGGAGATGGTGAAGGGGGAGGGTGAGGGAGGGAGGGGAGGAGATGGTGAAGGGGGAGGATGGGGATAGTGGGTGGGAGGGAGGTGCTGAAGGGGAGGGTGGGGATAGTGAGGGGGAGGGAGGGGGAGGGAGGGAGGGGAGGAGATGGTGAGGGGAGGGAGGGGAAGGTGGGGATAGTGGGAGGGGGAGGGAGGGGAGGGGAGGATGGGGAAGGTGGGGATAGTGGGTGAGAGGGGGAGGGGAGGTGGTGGTGAAGGGGGAGGGTGGGTGGGAGGGTGAGGGAGGGGATGGTGAACGGGGAGGGAGGAGAAGGGAGCGCGTGGAAGCCATGATCCAACTAACCTGATGATGATGGTAAACTGGCACATGCTGAGCTCCAAGGGAACGAGGTACTTGGACCTGTCGAGGTGAGGCAGGGATCGCTCCTTGGGATAACGTTCCACGATGATCTACAAGCAACGGAACGACAGAGACACAGAGATAAGCAACTGCACAAGGACATGGGCCCTAGTGAGACCGCACCTGGAGTACTGTGTGCAGTTGTACAGGGCCCTAGTGAGACCGCACCTGGAGCACTGTGTGCAGTTGTACAGGGCCCTGGTGAGACCGCACCTGGAGTACTGTGTGCAGTTGTACAGGGCCCTGGTGACACCGCACCTGGAGTACTGTGTGCAGTTTTAGTCTCCAGTTTGAGGAAGGATATTCTTGCTATTGAGGGCGTGCAGCGAAGGTTTACTAGGTTAATTCCCGGAATGGCGGGACTGTCGTATGTTGAAAGACTGGAGCGACTAGGCTTGTATACACTGGAATTTAGAAGGATGAGAGAGGGTTCTTATCGAAACGTATAAGATTATTAAGGGGTTGGACACGTTAGAGGCAGGAAACATGTTCCCAATGTAGAGGGAGTCCAGAACCAGGGGCCACAGTTTAAGAATAAGGGGTCGGCCATTTAGAACGGAGATGAGGAAAAACCTTTTCAGTCAGAGAGTTGTGAATCTGTGGAATTCTCTGCCTCAGAAGGCAGTGGAGGCCAATTCTCTGAATGCATTCAAGAGAGAGCTAGATAGAGCTCTTAAGGATAGCGGAGTCAGGGGGTATGGGGAGAAGGCAGGAACGGGGTACTGATTGACAATGATCAGCCATGATCACATTGAATGGCGGTGCTGTCTCGAAGGGCCGAATGGCCTACTCCTGCACCTATTGTCTATTGACCAGCCCAACACAGCTGTGAGCTACCTGGAGAGATTGAGCAGGCTGGGTCTCTATTCCATGAAGCGCAGGAGGATGAGGAGAGATCTTACAGAGGTGTACAAAATCATGAGAGGAATAGATCAGGTAGATGCACAGAGTCTCTTGCCCAGAGTAGGGGAATCGAGGACCAGAGGACATGGGTTCAAGGTGAAGGGGAAAAGATTTAATAGAAATCTGAGGGGTAACTTTTCCACACAGAGGGCTGTGGGTGTGTGGAACCAGCTGCCGGAGGAGGTAGTTGAGGCTGGGACTATCCCAACGTTTAAGAAACAGTTGGACAGGTACATGGATAGGACGGGTTTGGAGGGATATGGGCCAAACGCGGGCAGGTGGGATTAGTGTAGATGGGGCATGTTGGCCGATGTGGGCAGATGGGACTAGTGTACATGGGGCATGTTGGCCGGTGTGGGCAGGTGGGACTAGTGTAGATGGGGCATGTTGGCCGGTGTGGGCAGGTGGGACTAGTGTACATGGGGCATGTTGGCCGGTGTGGGCAGGTGGGACTAGTGTAGATGGGGCATGTTGGCCGGTGTGGGCAAAGGTGGGACTAGTGTAGATGGGGCATGTTGGCCGGTGTGGGCAGGTGGGACTCGTGTACATGGGGCATGTTGGCCGGTGTGGGCAGGTGGGACTAGTGTAGATGGGGCATGTTGGCCGGTGTGGGCAGGTGGGACTAGTGTAGATGGGGCATGTTGGCCGGTGTGGGCAGGTGGGACTAGTGTAGATGGGGCATGTTGGTCAGAGTGGGCAAGTTGGGCCAAAGGGCCTGTTTCCACGCTGTATCACTGTGATCTTTTGTAAACGATGCTGAAACAAATTCCAAATCCCCCCATAAAAAAAAGCAGTGACCAACCCTCCCCCCCTCCTCCCTCCCCCTCTCCCTCCTCCTCCCTCCCACTCTCCCCTCTCTCCTTCCTCCTCCCCTCCCCTCTAACAAGTTCTTACCGGCAGCTTGTTGGGAAACTTGTACCGTATGTTGTCAGCCTCGGTTTTCCTCAAAGCTGCGGGAGTCGAGAGAGGGGGAGAAAGAGAAAGAGAAAGAATATAGTAACCATTAAAACAGACAGGGAGGGGGGAGAGGAGAAGATAAGTTAGCGAGGCTCTCGAGTGAATTAAATTGGGAAGATTTTCAATGGGACAGGAATGTCTCAGCTAAAGTAGATTTGGAAAGTTCTCCTGCACTGGGGAAAGGTTCTCCTACATTGGGAACGGTTCTCCTGCATTGGGAAAAGTATACTCCTACATTGGGGAAAGTTCTCTGGCATTGGGAAAAGTGTTCTACATTGGGGAAAGTTCTCCTACATTGGGGAAAAGTTGCCCTGCATTGGGAAAAGTTGTCCTGCATTGGGAAAAGTTGTCCTGCATTGGGGAAAGTTGTCCTGCATTGGGAAAAGTGTTCTCCTACATTGGGAAAAGTATACACCTACATTGGGAAAAGTATACTCCTACATTGGGAAAAGTATACTCCTACATTGGGGAAAGTTCTCCTACATTGGGGAAAGTTGTCCTGCATTGGGAAAAGTTGTCCTGCATTGGGAAAAGTTCTCTTGCATTGGGAAAAGTGTTCCCCTACATTGGGGAAAGTGTTCTCCTACATTGGGGAAAGTTCTCTTGCATTGGGAAAAGTGTTCTCCTACATTGGGAAAAGTATTCTCCTACATTGGGGAAAGTTCTGCTACATTGGGAAAAGTATACTCCTGCATTGGAAAAAGTGTTCCCCTACATTGGGAAAAGTATACTCCTACATTGGGGAAAGTTCTCCTACATTGGGCAGCATCTCTGGAGAACGGGGAAAGTGTTTATAACGGGACAAAGAAACCCGCATCTGAAGTCAAGTTGGGAAGTCAATTAAGGTGGAAAAAAGTTTACAACGCGACTAAAACTCAAACAAAACCCAGTTGCAAAGTTTCATTAAACTGGGAAAAACGTTCATCACAGGGCAAGGAACTCGATTACAATTGTTGTGAAGTTAAATTAAGCTGGGGGTTTACAATAGAGGAAGGAATACTCATACAGAATGGAGTTGGGAAGTTAAAATAAACTGGGAACAAAGTTTTCAACTGGGCAAGAGACTCAAAGTTGAGAGACTTTGAGTTGGGGAGAAAGTGCTGGAGTAACTCAGCGGGTCAGGCAGCATCTGTGGAGAACGTGGACAGGTACAAAGTGCTGGAGTAACTCAGCGGGTCAGGCAGCATCTGTGGAGAACGTGGACAGGTACAAAGTGCTGGAGTAACTCAGCGGGTCGGGCAGCATCTGTGGAGAGAAGGAATGGGTGACGTTTCGGGTCGAGACCCTTGTTCAGACTGAGAGTCGGAGAGGGGGGAACGAGAGATACAGACGACGATGTAGAGAGTTACAGAACGAATATAGAGGGGGTGAGGAAGTCACGAGGATGAAGGAGACGGTGACATTTCTGGTCAGGACTTTCATCGTCAAATCGAAGTCGAGTTGGAAAGTTAAATGGAACTGGGGAAAGTTGACAACGGGGGCAATGAACTGTCGCCCAAAGTTAAGCTGCAAAGTGGATGAAACTGGGGGAGTTTTGCACCAAATTCTCAATTAAAATCGAATTGGAAAGTTGATTAAATTGGAAAACACTTTTTCGTTTAAAAAAACTCGGCGTAAAAAATCTCACCGACATTCGAGTTGGAAACTTACATTAAACTGGGAAAGAGAAAGTTTACAACGAGGCAAGAATATCAAAGTCCAATTGGAAAAGTTAAATTAAACTGGAAAAAAGATGAAAAGACGGCGAGAAATTCTTCCCCAGAGTCAAGTTGGGAAGTTAAATTAAACAGTAGTTTATAACGAGGCAAAGAAGTCAAGTTGGGAAGTCAATTAAGGTGGAAAAAAGTTCTCCTACATTTGGAAAAGTTTCCTGCATTGGGAAAAGTATTCTCCTACATTGGGGAAAGTTCTCCTGCATTGGGGAAAGTTCTCCTGCATTGAGAAAAGCATTCTCCTGCATTGGGAAAAGTATTCTCCTGCATTGGGAAAAGTATTCTCCTACATTGGGAAAAGTTCTCCTCCATTGGGAAAAGTTCTCCTACATTGGGAAAAGTTCTCCTGCATTGGGAAAAGTTGTCCTGCATTGGGAAAAGTGTTCTCCTACATTGGGGAAAGTTCTCTTGCATTGGGAAAAGTGTTCTCCTACATTGGGAAAAGTATACTACATTGGGGAAAGTTCTCTTGCATTGGGAAAAGTGTTCTCCTACATTGGGAAAAGTATACTCCTACATTGGGGAAAGTTCTGCTACATTGGGAAAAGTATACTCCTGCATTGGAAAAAGTGTTCTCCTACATTGGGAAAAGTATACTCCTACATTGGGGAAAGTTCTGCTACATTGGGCAGCATCTCTGGAGAACGGGGAAAGTGTTTATAACGGGACAAAGAAACCCGCATCTGAAGTCAAGTTGGGAAGTCAATTAAGGTGGAAAATAAGTTTACAACGCGACTAAAACTCAAACAAAACACAGTTGCGAAGTTTCATTAAACTGGGAAAAGGTTTATCACAGGGCAAGGAACTCGATTACAATTGTTGTGAAGTTAAATTAAGCTGGGGGTTTAGAACAGAGAAAGGAATACTCATACAGAATGGAGTTGGGAAGTTGAAATAAACTGGAGACAAAGTTTTCAACTGGGCAAGAGACTCAAAGTTGAGAGACTTTGAGTTGGGGAGAAAGTGCTGGAGTAACTCAACGGGTCGGGCAGCATCTGTGGAGAACGTGGACAGGTACAAAGTGTTGGAGTAACTCAGCGGGTCAGGCAGCATCTGTGGAGAGAAGGAATGGGTGACGTTTCGGGTCGAGACCCTTCTTCAGACAGAGTCAGGGGGGAGAGGGGGGAACGAGAGATACAGACGGCGATGTAGAGAGTTACAGAACGAATATAGAGGGGGTGAGGAAGTCACGAGGATGAAGGAGACGGTGACATTTCTGGTCAAGACTTTCATCGTCAAATCGAAGTTGAGTTGGAAAGTTAAATGGAACTGGGGAAAGTTGACAACGGGGGCAATGAACTGTCGCCCAAAGTTAAGCTGCAAAGTGGATGAAACTGGGGGAAGTTTTGCCCCAAATTCTCAATTAGAATCGAATTGGAAAGTTGATTAAATTGGAAAACACTTTTTCGTTTAAAAAACTCTCACCGACAGTCGAGTTGGAAACTTACATTAAATTGGGAAAGAGAAAGTTTACAACGAGGCAAGAATATCAAAGTCCAATTGGAAAAGTTAAATTAAACTGGAAAAGATTAAAACACAGCAAGAAATTCTTACCCAGAGTCAAGTTGCAAAGTTAAATTAAACAGGAGGGGAGTAGTTTATAACGGGACAAAGAAACTCGCATCTGGAGTCAAGTTGGGAAGTCAATTAAGGTGGAAAAAAGTTCTCCTACATTGGGGAAAGTTCTCCTACATTGGGAAAAGTTGTCCTGCATTGGGAAAAGTTGTCCTGCATTGGGGAAAGTTCTCCTGCATTGGGGAAAGTTCTCCTGCATTGGGGAAAGTTCTCTTGCATTGGGGAAAGTTCTCTTGCATTGGGAAAAGTGTCCCCTACATTGGGAAAAGTGTTCTCCTACATTGGGGAAAGTTCTCTTGCATTGGGAAAAGTGTTCTCCTACATTGGGAAAAGTATACTCCTACATTGGGAAAAGTTCTCCTACATTGGGAAAAGTATACTCCTACATTGGGGAAAGTTCTGCTACATTGGGCAGCATCTCTGGAGAACGGGGAAAGTGTTTATAACGGGACAAAGAAACCCGCATCTGAAGTCAAGTTGGGAAGTCAATTAAGGTGGAAAATAAGTTTACAACGCGACTAAAACTCAAACAAAACCCAGTTGCAAAGTTTCATTAAACTGGGAAAAGGTTTATCACAGGGCAAGGAACTCGATTACAATTGTTGTGAAGTTAAATTAAGCTGGGGGTTTAGAACAGAGAAAGGAATACTCATACAGAATGGAGTTGGGAAGTTGAAATAAACTGGAGACAAAGTTTTCAACTGGGCAAGAGACTCAAAGTTGAGACTTTGAGTTGTGGAGAAAGTGCTGGAGTAACTCAGCGGGTCGGGCAGCATCTGTGGAGAACGTGGACAGGTACAAAGTGCTGGAGTAACTCAGCGGGTCAGGCAGCATCTCTGGAGAGAAGGAATGGGCGACGTTTCGGGTCGAGACCCTTCTTCAGACTGAGAGTCAGGGGAGAGGGGGGAACGAGAGATACAGACGGCGATGTAGAGAGTTACAGAACGAATATAGAGGGGGTGAGGAAGTCACGAGGATGAAGGAGACGGTGACATTTCTGGTCAGGACTTTCATCGTCAAATCGAAGTTGAGTTGGAAAGTTAAATGGAACTGGGGAAAGTTGACAACGGGGGCAATGAACTGTCGCCCAAAGTTAAGCTGCAAAGTGGATGAAACTGGGGGAAGTTTTGCACCAAATTCTCAATTAAAATCGAATTGGAAAGTTGATTAAATTGGAAAACACTTTTTCGTTTAAAAAACTCGGCGTAAAAAATCTCACCGACATTCGAGTTGGAAACTTATATTAAACTGGGAAAGAGAAAGTTTACAACGAGGCAAGAATATCAAAGTCCAATTGGAAAAGTTAAATTAAACTGGAAAAAAGATGAAAAGACGGCGAGAAATTCTTCCCCAGAGTCAAGTTGGGAAGTTAAATTAAACAGTAGTTTATAACGAGGCAAAGAAGTCAAGTTGGGAAGTCAATTAAGGTGGAAAAAAGTTCTCCTACATTTGGAAAAGTTTCCCGCATTGGGAAAAGTTGTCCTGCATTGGGAAAAGTATTCTCCTACATTGGGGAAAGTTCTCCTGCATTGAGAAAAGCATTCTCCTGCATTGGGAAAAGTATTCTCCTGCATTGGGAAAAGTATTCTCCTACATTGGGAAAAGTATTCTCCTACATTGGGAAAAGTTCTCCTACATTGGGAAAAGTTGTCCTGCATTGGGAAAAGTGTTCTCCTACATTGGGGAAAGTTCTGCTGCATTGGGGAAAGTTCTCCTGCATTGAGAAAAGCATTCTCCTGCATTGGGAAAAGTGTTCTCCTACATTGGGAAAAGTATACTACCTTGGGGAAAGTTCTCTTGCATTGGGAAAAGTGTTCTCCTACATTGGGAAAAGTATACTCCTACATTGGGGAAAGTTCTGCTACATTGGGAAAAGTATACTCCTGCATTGGAAAAAGTGTTCTCCTACATTGGGAAAAGTATACTCCTACATTGGGGAAAGTTCTGCTACATTGGGCAGCATCTCTGGAGAACGGGGAAAGTGTTTATAACGGGACAAAGAAACCCGCATCTGAAGTCAAGTTGGGAAGTCAATTAAGGTGGAAAATAAGTTTACAACGCGACTAAAACTCAAACAAAACCCAGTTGCGAAGTTTCATTAAACTGGGAAAAGGTTTATCACAGGGCAAGGAACTCGATTACAATTGTTGTGAAGTTAAATTAAGCTGGGGGTTTAGAACAGAGAAAGGAATACTCATACAGAATGGAGTTGGGAAGTTGAAATAAACTGGAGACAAAGTTTTCAACTGGGCAAGAGACTCAAAGTTGAGAGACTTTGAGTTGGGGAGAAAGTGCTGGAGTAACTCAACGGGTCGGGCAGCATCTGTGGAGAACATGGACAGGTACAAAGTGCTGGAGTAACAGCGGGTCGGGCAGCATCTGTGGAGAGAAGGAATGGGTGACGTTTCGGGTCGAGACCCTTCTTCAGACTGAGAGTCAGGGGGGAGAGGGGGGAACGAGAGATACAGACGGCGATGTAGAGAGTTACAGAACGAATATAGAGGGGGTGAGGAAGTCACGAGGATGAAGGAGACGGTGACATTTCTGGTCAAGACTTTCATCGTCAAATCGAAGTTGAGTTGGAAAGTTAAATGGAACTGGGGAAAGTTGACAACGGGGGCAATGAACTGTCGCCCAAAGTTAAGCTGCAAAGTGGATGAAACTGGGGGAAGTTTTGCCCCAAATTCTCAATTAGAATCGAATTGGAAAGTTGATTAAATTGGAAAACACTTTTTCGTTTAAAAAACTCTCACCGACAGTCGAGTTGGAAACTTACATTAAATTGGGAAAGAGAAAGTTTACAACGAGGCAAGAATATCAAAGTCCAATTGGAAAAGTTAAATTAAACTGGAAAAGATTAAAACACAGCAAGAAATTCTTACCCAGAGTCAAGTTGCAAAGTTAAATTAAACAGGAGGGGAGTAGTTTATAACGGGACAAAGAAACTCGCATCTGGAGTCAAGTTGGGAAGTCAATTAAGGTGGAAAAAAGTTCTCCTACATTGGGGAAAGTTCTCCTACATTGGGAAAAGTTGTCCTGCATTGGGAAAAGTTGTCCTGCATTGGGGGAAAGTTCTCCTGCATTGGGGAAAGTTCTCCTGCATTGGGGAAAGTTCCTCCTACATTGGGAAAAGTTGTCCTGCATTGGGAAAAGTGTTCTCCTACATTGGGGAAAGTTCTCTTGCATTGGGAAAAGTGTTCTCCTACATTGGGAAAAGTATACTACATTGGGGAAAGTTCTCTTGCATTGGGAAAAGTGTTCTCCTACATTGGGAAAAGTTGTCCTGCATTGGGAAAAGTGTTCTCCCTACATTGGGGAAAGTTCTCTTGCATTGGGAAAAGTGTTCTCCTACATTGGGAAAAGTATACTACATTGGGGAAAGTTCTCTTGCATTGGGAAAAGTGTTCTCCTACATTGGGAAAAGTATACTCCTACATTGGGGAAAGTTTCTGCTACATTGGGAAAAGTATACTCCTGCATTGGAAAAAGTGTTCTCCTACATTGGGAAAAGTATACTCCTACATTGGGGAAAGTTCTGCTACATTGGGGCAGCATCTCTGGAGAACGGGGAAAGTGTTTATAACGGGACAAAGAAACCCGCATCTGAAGTCAAGTTGGGAAGTCAATTAAGGTGGAAAAAAGTTTACAACGCGACTAAAACTCAAACAAAACCCAGTTGCAAAGTTTCATTAAACTGGGAAAAAACGTTCATCACAGGGCAAGGAACTCGATTACAATTGTTGTGAAGTTAAATTAAGCTGGGGGTTTACAATAGAGGAAGGAATACTCATACAGAATGGAGTTGGGAAGTTAAAATAAACTGGGAACAAAGTTTTCAACTGGGCAAGAGACTCAAAGTTGAGAGACTTTGAGTTGTGGAGAAAGTGCTGGAGTAACTCAGCGGGTCAGGCAGCATCTGTGGAGAACGTGGACAGGTACAAAGTGCTGGAGTAACTCAGCAGGTCAGGCAGCATCTGTGGAGAGAAGGAATGGGTGACGTTTCGGGTCGAGACCCTTGTTCAGACTGAGAGTCGGAGAGGGGGGAACGAGAGATACAGACGACGATGTAGAGAGTTACAGAACGAATATAGAGGGGGTGAGGAAGTCACGAGGATGAAGGAGACGGTGACATTTCTGGTCAGGACTTTCATCGTCAAATCGAAGTTGAGTTGGAAAGTTAAATGGAACTGGGAAAGTTGACAACGGGGGCAATGAACTGTCGCCCAAAGTTAAGCTGCAAAGTGGATGAAACTGGGGGAAGTTTTGCCCCAAATTCTCAATTAAAATCGAATTGGAAAGTTGATTAAATTGGAAAACACTTTTTCGTTTAAAAACTCTCACCGACAGTCGAGTTGGAAACTTACATTAAATTGGGAAAGAGAAAGTTTACAACGAGGCAAGAATATCAAAGTCCAATTGGAAAAGTTAAATTAAACTGGAAAAGATTAAACAC